>NW_006433946.1:2383995-2438614 GCF_000325575.1 Pteropus alecto
ATATATGTATATATAGTGTATATTTACTACATATATTAATATATAAGGAACATCAATACATTAGTTTTGATCGGTCCTCAAAGTTGAGACCAAAGAGATATTTAAAACTCCTTTTTAAAATATGGTAAAGAAGACTCATTTTACACTAATGTTTTTAAGTAAAGCAATGGCTTCTGATATAATAAAAAGAGCCACAAAAGTAATTTATTATGGAAACGATTCAGTGTAGAAAAATTATATTCCAAATAGTAATGAACTAGATTTGTTGGTAGGTGAATGCAAGGATCACAGGGTTACAACTGGATGCTAAACACTGCCTGGATTAATTGCTCTCTCACTGAGGGCATGATGTTAGCTTTCAGCTGTATGCCATAATTTTTAAGTGAATTTTCCTTGTATGGAAGATGTAGGAAATATAACTAAAAAGCAATGGAAAATATTTCACATTAAAACCAGAATCATTACTTCATAGCCAAATGGAGGTCATAATTTTCTTTCTGTTTACATTTTCATCCCTCTTTCTGTTCCTTTTGTTCTCTTTTGCTGCTCTTCCTGCTTTTCCTTTCATGAGTTTACATGTCTTATGATATTTTTCTTTTTCCTGTAGAGCATAGATATAATTTCTTGTCTGGCACTCAATATCTCAAGACCTAGAATGCTCCTTGAGAAGTATAGTTCTATTTTGAGGTAAGTCGTAGCGTAAAACTGCATTAGCCACCTCATTTGTGAAAATTATACAATTCCCAGATATGTGGTAAGCAGTTGCTGGTAAAAACACAATCCTAATGGTTTTCATAATTGACGTTTTTAAAACCAGAAATCTGACCATGTTGCATCCCCCATTTAGGACTTTAGTGGTGAGAAAGGATTCTGTGTTTTATGAGTGTTAGTAGTATTGTATCTATTATATTTAGACATTTTACTGCTACATTTCTATAGCAGAAAGATTTAAGTTTTTTGTCATACTAGTTTGTGAAACACTAATGTAACAAATATACATACATTTTCCAGCTAGTCCTCTACAATACCTTTAAAAGAAGACATCATTACATTTTTCTGCTTACCATTTTCAAGAAAATGTAAGATTCAATGAGGGGTCTCCTAGTTAATTTTTAAATTATTTTGTCTTACTTGGGAATAACCATTAGAATTAAACTTTCTGCAATGCTTATTGGTCTACACATTAATTATAAACTACTTGACCTTAATCAATTTCTCTTCTATTAGTCCAAATTCATACTTAGTTTTTAAATAACTTAAGGAGCATGATCTGACTCATGCAAAACTTCCATTGACTTTTACTGGAGTCGGTAAAATTTTGTCAGACATCCAGAATCTAATTTGTTGCTACATCCAAGAATACAAACTATAAATGAGAAAGTGGTGAACTTTGTGCTATATAGCAGGTTAATGTTCTTTTAATGTTTTTCCTGGTCTCAATGGAATTTTTTGATAAATACGTAGTATTTATAATGACATTTAGATTCCTGGTAGATAACAATTAATTTATAATACATACACATAGTTAATGATTTTATTATATAAAATATTAACATTATCACTTATTATTATCATTATTGTTATTTTTTAACATTAGTTTGTAGGCACTCTAGTTAAATGAAGTCTGTGTACAGAAAAAATAAATTCTAGCTGATTGTTCATTCCTAAAATATTTAGACATAATTTTAATGCTGGTATTGGGTAGCTGAAAAATGTTTCTCATGTAGATGGAAATGAATTAAAGATTACCTAAAGTGAGATGAAACAAAAAGAAGTTAATTTCAGAGTGCTGGTGGTATAAGATATTCTGCCTCAACCAAAAAGTACCTCTTTGATCAAAATAAAGCAACCACAAGGGTTATGTGGGGTGGGATGGGGTGGAGGATGCTTGACTTTGGGAAAGATACCAAACACAGACCACAGACATCGAAGATGGCAATTTCTTCCAAACAGAGTAGAGTTTAGAAGCAAATTAAAGGAAGATGCCATTTCTTTAGAGAATATAATAGTCTTATGAAAAGTGGAGGAAATTCTGTCAGCTCTGCTAATATCTAACAGATCAAGATTGGAGACAGCTGACTGAGAAAGAATGGGGCCTCGTAGCCTCTTTGCTACCCTCGTCCAACAACATTTCTGGGCCAGGCTGGCATCCCTGGAATGTCAAGTGAGCACCTAGCTCCTCCTGATTTTGTTTCTCTGATCTGGCTTTTTGGTAGTTGCCCGAGTTCCCTCCAACAGAGGAGGGGATCTCCCTCATGTGAAGGGGTAGGTCTGAAATGGAGAGGGACAGGAATAAGGGGACCAGAAGAAGTGGAGAAGAAAGTATCGATCACAGGTCAAAAAATTAAAAATAGAGGAAGTAGCATAAAGCACAGAAAACTGAAACTAAAATGATAGAGAAAAGCTTGCTCTGCAGTCAGTTACCTTGGGTTCCAATTCTGAATTGATGGTTACTAAGTGGGTGCTATTGAGCAAGTTTCTTAACCTGTTCATGCCTCAGTTTCCTCATCTATCATATGAGAATAATAAATGCCCTGTATGTGACAATTCAGTGATAATATATCACTTATATAAAGAGGGAGTATGACAGCACCTAGCACATACTAAATGTTCCATAAATACTGATTGTATTAAATTTAATAATTCAATACACTTATTTTAAATTATCAAATATTGCTATTATTAAATATAAATAAAATTGGGCTTAAACAATTCATTTATTTAAAAGATGAACCCTCACATTAGGTTGAAAACAGTCTCTGTGGTGTATAAAGAGAGAAAACTGAAATAAAGTGACTCAAGTTAAAAAAAAGTTAAAAAAGAAAAAAGACAGTATGGCAGAAAAACTAATTGCTATTACCCAGTCACATTCACTCTGTGTAATATCAGCCCAGCCACAGGATAAAGGCCATACTCTTTATCCCTTCACTCTGACCTACAGCTGTTTGGATGAGGGTTAAACACCTAACCGAAGATAACCAAGCTGTGGTCTGCCTAGTGGCCTGTGCTTTGTGTCCTGGCAAAAAAGGCTATGGAGAGGATCAGATTCATTTCTTAAATTTGGGGAATTAAACGAGCTGAATGATAGGGTGCTGTTGGAGTGAACTGATGAATCTTTGTGGCCTTAAATGAAGTACATAGAAAAAAGGGACATATGGAAGGAAGCTTGTCCAGCAGGGAACACACAGGGAAATGCATGGATATAGTTTATCCTTGCTTCCTGCCCTGAGACCACTGAGTGACTGCAGCAGAGTCCTCTATGCCACTTTGATTCTTTAAGATTGGGTTCTTGACCAGGAAGAATGTTATCCTGGAGAATGGGGGGAGCTGGGCATTTTGGACACTTTGCTTCTCTGAGGTACTTTCCAGTGCAAATCCCCTTAAGTGTGACAAGTCTTTCTTTTCTAAACCTATCCTGTGGCCAAACTTGGAATGCAGGATGGGCTTTTGGAAGTAAGTGAAGACAGATTAAGGAAGGAAGACCCTTCACTGTAACTTCTAACTGATGTTTCCCTTCAGGGCCCTGAGGCTTAAGCCTTTATTTCTAGAAGAATGGGGAGAGGAGAAGCTTGTCCCATTTGTTGCTAAGCAACCAAAGCTTTGCAGGCCGCTTTCTCAGGTCACAATTTGCAGCTATTGAGAATCAGGGAAGAGGTGGATGTGGTAATGCAGGGAGAAACCTCTCGTTTCAAAATTTCCGGCTCTGTATTTTAAGTGATGGAGTTCTCAAGAAAAAAAATTGATCGAAAGCCTATCACAGTTCTTCATAATGGTGTTTTTAGAAATAAACAAGACCTAAAAAAGAGAGATAAGTTCCAGACTGAAATCAACACAGCAGGGCATCTTATCTTTACAAGCAAAGTCCAGGCCCAGGACAAAGGATGCCAAGAATAAATTTAACAAGAAATATGTACAACCTGTATGAAGCAAAAACACAAACCAACTAACCCTATGAAGGACACGAAAAGGTATCACAGTGAATGGGGATACATTGCATGTTCTTGTTGAGAAGACGGGCATTGTAAAGGTATGAATTTTCTACCAATTTATTTACAAATATAACACAGAGATTCCCTCCATTTTTTGACATGACAACATAATTCTTATTTATTTGGAAAACTAAACATGTAGGGTTGTTTAGAAACATTTTGAGAAAGAAGAGGAATGAGAAGAAATTTACCCAAAACATATCGTCATATTATTAAGGTGTGACAATTGAAATAGAGTAAAACTCTGTGATACCAGCACAGGAATAAACAGGCAGATCAGTGGAAGAGATTGAAGCATCCAGAAGCAGACACAAATGGGAATTTAGCAAACACTATGGGCAACATTTCCTATACATTCAGTATATTGAGTATATTTAAAAAAAAAAAAAAATTTAGAACAAATGTCTTAGCATTTGCAAAAATACAACACTAAAACTTCACCTCCCATTTACACCAAAGTAAATCTTAACTTTATTTTGAGATTTAAAATTAGAGATTTAAATTGAAAAAATAAGATCATAAATTATGGGAAGAAAATTTGGATTAATAATGTTATAATCTTGAGGTGGGAAAGGGTACGAGTCAGCTGGGTTTGCCATAACAAAAGACCACAGATTGTGTGGCTTCAACCACAGAAATTTATTTCTCACAGTTCTGGAGGCTGGAAGTCCAAGGTCAAAGTGCTAGCAGCGTTTGTTTCTTCTGAGGTTTCTTGGCTTACAGATGGCCCCCTTTTCACTGTGTCCTCAAAATTCATATGTCGAAGCTCTAACTTCCAATGTGACAATATTTGGAGACAAGATCTTTAAAGAGATATTTAAGTTGAGTACATAAGGGTGAGGTTCTTACCCAATGTGATTGCCGTCCTTATGAGAAGAGGAGGAGACACCAGGAATGCATGTGTACAGAGAAAAGCCATGTGAGAAAATAACAGACAATACGTCCTAAGTATTACCTCAAAGGCAAAAGATAGTCATTAATTTTACTAGAAATAAAAGGGATTCAAATAAAATAGTAAAAATCTCATCTTTCGTTGATTTGATTTATTCTTAAAAATTGATAAGTCCCAGCATTGGTGAGAGTATGGGAATATAAATAGTGTACAACTGAGTTCCCACAGTGTTGATGAAAGAGGAATCTGATGTAGATACTGTTCAGGGCGATTAGGCAATTTGTAACATATTGAAAGAATTTCTTAGACTTTAGCCTAAAGAAATAGTCCAATGGGTGAACAAAAATGTATGTACAAGAATGTAAGATTGTTTCAAGTAATGAAAAAAGAAAATAAATTTGACAATAATAAATAGGGGATTGGAATACACTTCAGTCATTAAGAAATTTTTAGTGAATCATTTCTCTGGATACAGACATAGACTCTCTAAGATGTAATGTTAAGTGGAAAAAAGGAAGTTACAGTAGGTTTCCATTTTTGTAAAAAATATTAATAGAAGTACACATGATGAAAAGTGCTATATATAGTCTGAACTGTTTACATTAAACAACAATGTTTTGCTAATCAGAAAAGAAAGCCATTTTTACTTTAAAAAATCAATCGTTTATAGAAATAAAAAGCATACTCTATACACTGAAAGAATACTTAAAATTATATAGAGAACATTTTTTAAATGACTATAAATGAAAGTAGATAAAAGACTTTTGCTTGAGGAGACTTAGAGAATAAAGAAAAAAAGAATTTATAAGGTCTCTGGCTTTAAACATTGAGGAACACAGACTTGGAGCTTTCCTGTGAAAGTGGTATGCTGTCTGTGGATGGAATGTGGTAACTGTGAAGGGCCGCTATACTGATGAGAAGGAATTTGAGACATACAGTTGGATGGTGGAGGAGAAGCACCCTGCTTCCAGCGTAGAGTTTGTTCCCCAAGTGGATCTCTGAAAGTGGAGATCTATCCCAAATGTGGAGAAATGTACATCAGATTTGCAAAATTGTTAACACCAGTTCTTAAGATTAAAGAAACTTTTAAGTAATTTTTTTCTAAGACATGAAATATTGTTTTCTTGCTACATAAAGTATTGCTCACTAAGCAAGCTTTTGAGTCATTCAGTTTTTTTTTTTTGAAGGGCATATTTGATTTTAAAAGATCAAATATGTCCATATTAGACATAGTACAGAAAGTTCTTCGTTGGCAATCTGCAATATACCTTATATGAGTTTTGTCAATTTTATTTTTTAAATCTTTTTTCTTCCTATTAAGTAAAAAAGGATATTTAAAAATATGCAAAGTTCATTTTTTACGGACTCAATGCTCAGTCTGTTGTGTTGGTCCCATAACATACCCATGATGCTAAAAATTCCATGCTGGCATTTCAAATGGGAGTAAAACAGCATACTGAATGATTTTCAGCAAGCCTCGTGCCAAATGATGAAAAAAATATTTTTTATTTATCAGGAGTCCACTCAAATACAAACAATGTATGATTTTTGCATTTAGTATTGAAGAGGAAATCAATCAGAAAGAAATGATTATTAGGTTTTGCTTACATGTCATACCCACCACTACCCCACTATTTTTGTTTTCCTTTACAAGGCAAAGATAAGTGCAGATTTGCAGCCACATCTTCAAGTTTGCTTTCATATATGTGGGATGAAGTGTTTTGGCAGTAAAGATACAGCAAGAAAGGGCTGGGAACTTTTTAAGAGAGAACGAGTCAGAGGGAATGAAGTGTATAAGAAAATATAGACTCTGTGGAAGGTGAAATCTAAACTCTGGAAGCCAGAAAGAGAAATAAAAAATAGACCAAAAACAAAACAAAACAAAAACAAACAAACAAACAAACATAAAAACGGTGAAGGATGAGACTTGGTTAAATGCAAGGGAAGTTTAGTATTTGGAAGCTCCTTAACTACAATTACTGGCTATCCTTTCCCCTAACACATATCCAACAGAAATGCTTTGCTTTTTCTTGAAGAATATATTATTTTAATTCATGACATTTTGAGTCAAGTACTGTACTGAAAATTTCCATTACATGTGTATTACTTTTTAGAAAGAGAAAAAATTTCCCTTTGAACATATATAGATCTAACATTAGCAAAGAGTTTCAAAAAAGAGATCAAAGCAATGCTGTTTGCTTAAGACATTAGGACATTTAAAAAGAAGCAAATATATGAGTGATTTAAGCCATCCAAAAAGTAAAAACTAATATGAGCAGAAGTATACATTTTTGGAAGATTATAATTGAAGAAAACCAGAAGTGAGCTCTTATGAAAAATTTCTGAATGTTTTAGAAAGTAATTTAGTCAATAAATAAATATGTGTTAAATGGGCACACATTTAGATCATTCCTCTTGTTTCTTAATTTACATATTTTGCTTAAACAAACCTTGCCCCCTATAAATTTATCATAACAATATTACATTAACATAATTGTTAAAGATTATAAAACAAAATTTATATTAAAACAAGCATATGTACATATATTACTAAAGAAAAGCTTTTAAAAGCTTTTGGCAAAACTGAATACTATCTATAAATCAGTTTGGTAGTTTGTTAAAATGAAAACTTGTATTTAATTTAAAGTTTTAGGAGATCACATTTTCTCAATTCATTTATAAACTGCTTTTTAACGGATTACTTAAAAAACTTTCCACTGCGTACTCTTTTTTCTTTTTTTAATGTAGTAAAAATGTCAGCAACTTTAGACATTATGATCAGTCTTTTAACTTTTACTATACTCATTTAATATACATAACTTGTTATTTAGAGTGTATACTTGCCCTTTAAAAACATTTCCAAATGAATATAGATATCCACAGTTTTCAGATGGTAAAAAATATATAATTTCTTCTTTTGAGATAATTGATATAACTGCTTTGTAAAAAAATTAGTAAAATACAACCTTTTAACAAAGGAAAGTTTCTAAACTTGAGGATGTCACAAAATATAAAGGTTAGGTAAAAATAACTGTGATTATATATCATAAGCACATTTTGATACTAAAGGAAAAATCCAAGTAAAATGTTTATAAACTCAAAATTATTCCTGAGAATTAATGGATTTAAAACAATATTTAATATGTGAATGGTTACATTTTCTTTTTTGATCTAAGAAGTAAAAAACCCTTCACTCTGGTCATTTAACTTTATATCTTTGACTCTTACCTTGTATTTGTATGCCAATTAACAGTGTTCAAATCTCTCTCATGTATTTTTCTAATTTTATCATTATATAATGTTATTCAGTTGAAATACCATCCTCACCATTCAGATGTGAAAACAAAGTTATTCATTTTAACAGCCATCATATATTAACTGACTTTCGTATGCCACACACAGTGCTAGACTCTGGGGATATAAAAGTAACTGGACATCATCCTTGATTCCAAAGATTTAGGAACAATGATCATGGAATATAAATATTGTAAAGATAGCAGTATGTATGGGATGTGCTAGGAATACATAGCAAAGAAAATAAATTCAAAATTGGATCAGGAAAGGCATCTTAGAGAAGTTGAGAGCTGAGCCAAGTATCATGAATAGTCATTAGACAGACAAAGATGAGCAGTGAAAAGATGAGATATTTTTTTGCAGAAGCATCAGCCTGGGCAGAGGCACCAAGGACAGAGCACATTGCCCATTCTAGAAACAACTAAAGGACCCCAGAATCCCACTTTGGGTTGAGATGGGAGAGAGAAAAGTAGGGAAGGGTGGGAGGGGAGAGATATCCAAAGGCTAGATTATGATGAGCTTTGTACACTATGGTAAATTCATACTGAAGAGTATGGAGAACCAGTAAAACTAAGCAGATTTGATCCTTTGAAGAAAATCTTATGTGTTGAAGAGGGCACAGGATTTTAGGATAGTGAGTTTGTGAAGGAAGCAATTGTAACAAGCCAGATACAAAAATGATAAAGGTCTAAACTAAGTAGCCCTAATAGGAATAGAGAGAAATAGACCACGTAAAGTTTATTCAAGACCTTAAACAATTGTTTAATTTTGGAATATATTGCTATAATTCACAATGGAAATAGGTAAAAATGAAAAAGATATGTGAACTCCTAGTCCATATGTCCAGAGTCACTTGTTAAGTTCAACATACCAATGGGATTTTAGAAAGAATGACTATGTAAGAATAGCCAAGAAGATTTTCGAAAATGAATAAAGAAAATAGGAGATTTGCATTATAACATATTTAAACACTATAAAACTCTCATAATAAAACAATGTGATTCTGATACAGAAAAAACCTGATCAATGGTACAGACCTCCAAGACAGTAACAATAAATGTTTGGATGTCTAATATCATCATGAGCAAAATTAAAAGATAAATGACAAACCAGAAAAATATAGTCACCATATAAGAAAGATTATGGATTTATTTATAACTTTAATAAATAAAGGTATCTTGAAATTACATAAAATGGATATCATTGACAAAAGATAAAACTTCTCCAAATATAAACAAATGGTTAATAAGCATATGCTTATTTAATAAAGTCCAAATTTATTCTTATGTAGAAAAATAAAAATTATAGCAAGGATATGCCGTTTGTACATATTGAATTACCATATAGTAAAAAATGAAATCCTTAATGAATATGTGGGGGAAATAGCCGCTTTCAGACATTCCACATGAGAGTAAAGTGAAAAATCTTTCTTGAGAGAAATTTGGCACCACACTTTAAACCTTAAAACTGCGCTTTGACTCAGTAATTCCAGATATAGGGATTTATCCTAAGGAAACATAAATACATTAGGAAATCTCACGTCTTTGCCTGTGTTCCTGAAAAGCAGACCCTGAAACAAAGCCTTATGGGTGAGTCCTTTATTGGAGTGTTATGCCAGGGAGCAGGAGTGAGGATGGGGGGGCGGGCGGTGGCGTGAAGTAGGGAAGGAGGGAGAGTCAGCACAAAGATGCATTATTCAGTCACTATTATGGACAAGAGGGTGCTTGATATCTTCAGATCATTGGGAAGTCATGCAAAATGAGTCAGGCTTTCCATCTGAGGGAGAAAGGAGCGGTACTTACGTACCTGCTTCCATGTCTCAGTGGAAAAAAGTTTACCCAAAGAAAGTGAAACTCCACTGCATTTCCAGGTTGCACATGAACAGCTCCTGCTATCTCCCACCCTCCCAGAGTCTCAAGTCCAGTTTGAGAGGCGATCTACCTGGGCCTGATGTGAGGTGCTGTCAGGTTGCACTTATCTGAACTGATCAATGCCCTTGAACTGTCTGGAATATGAGGCTGGGAGGAACTGGTATGGTGCACAGATGTCCAACAAAGCCCATCCCTTGCAACACTGAGATCTGCTTGTGTCCTCCATTGTGTAGTTCTCCCTACTATGTTATGTGGCCTTCATGTTTTTTTGTCAGAATAAGTTGCTCTCCTTCTCTGAAAGAGGAGAGATACAAGTCAAATTTGCCTGAGAACCATTCAAGGTGAAGGAAAGCTATGGTCTCTGCAAAGACTTAATATAGAAAGATGAGTGAAAAATAAGCAAACGAAACCAAGACAAAACGAAGCAAACAATCTCCACTGTTCTGCTGGTCCTGAGATTGCAGTTGCTATTGTTTCTCTTCTTCGCCAATTGAAGATTTTCCTGACCCATAGCCAGCATTTGGCCCTCAGAGTACAAAGGGATCCTATGCAAAACCTGGCTGCCTTATCTCCTCAAGAAATAATGCCATATCATGTGTTGATTTCCACTGCTGGCAGGGCTATACATGGTAGTGCTCAGAGGTTTGACCATGGTTGTTGGCCTGGAGGTAATGATATATTTCAAGGGCAGGTCTTATATCATCTTGCAAGGCACCAACCTCAGGAGAGCTCTTTGCAGTTTCTCCATGCAAGGGAAGGGCCCTCTGTTCTGGCAAAGAGGTTGCTTCAGCAAAATGGTGGGTTCAGGAGAATGTGAAGGTTTGTGATTCTCAGCTTTTCCCATCCAAATGTTCTCATTTCAATTCTCAGGTCCAATCCTTTACCTGTATGGGCCCTACCTCTGATAGAATATCTGTTCAGATGCTGCCTTATAATCTCATTTAAGCTCTGCTACCCTTTTAATTGTATACTGAGCCTGATATTTACCCAAGTGAGCCCTGTAGCTGGAGAAGATGAGTTTTTTCCAAGGATTCTAACGCTGTTAACAAAAGGTAGCCTATGCCACAGTCCTTATAATATTATAATTGCCCCCATACCATTCAGATGCCTTACCTTCTACTTATGCCTCATTGCAATCAACCAAAGGAGGAAGCCTTAGTAATTGTGATGCCATTGCATAACAAGGGTTTACTATCTGTAAGGGATCCTCATTAATGTCTGACCATTGAATAACCATTGAGGATATGATTTCAAAATTTATTCTTGATACCATCTTTCTTGATTTGTTCCCCATAACCTAAAACAAAGGTGTATGTATATATGCTTTATTTGGAGAGGGTTGGTCAAGGCAAGCAAAGAAAAGAAAGAGGAAAATCGCTATGGACAACTGGTTGCTAAATTCTGTAGCACCATCTGAGAATCTTTATGAAATATATATCAGGTCTGTCCATCATGGAAGAGAAGGGTGATAAGCATAAATCCCACAATTTTCATTCCTAGTGGTCAAAATTTCATTCCATGAAATATGGGCACCAAGAGGTTCCCTGGAAGCCCATGTTTTAGAGCCTATGGAGAATTCCTGGGTAGTAGGTGAGCCTCATCACAGGTGCCTAAGGCAAATGCTAGCTGGTTGCATTTATGTGATGCTGGTCAGAGTATGTGCAGCACTGGCTGCCACATAAGTATCCAACATAAAGACAGGTAAGAATGAAAGGATCTAAAGGAGTGTTTAAGATGTGTCCAATACTATAGTCAGAAGAACATTCATCATATCCTTAAACAAATGAAAGCAATGTAAATTTCCATCACTTTAGTATTTGTTAAATAAATGGTAGTATGTCAATTCAATGAAACACCGTGAGTCCCCAACAAAAAAACACAATAATAGAAGGATATGTGATGATATAAAAATATTCATGATAAATTTTAAATTGGAAAATCTGGTCTTATTAGCAATGTATGACCTGATTTAATAAAATTAATTCTGTTTTGTCTAATTTTCTCATTCTTGGGAATGACTAAGATTTACATACTTTTTAAAACCATTTTTTTCCTTATATATCTTGCTATATTTTCATGAGGTTCTATTCAGGCTGCAGAAGACCTTACTTCCTCTCTAGAAATTATTTCTAACTTCCTACCAATAGAGAATTCCAACAATAGTAATAATCCTCCTTCCCTCCCTTCTGCTGCTGCTTGTCTTCTTGTTCTTCATAGATATTGCATGAACAGAAAGAAGATCATGAATGAATGTTTCTTTTAGATGAAAGCCTCCTTTTCTGAAATTTCTTATCACTTACTTTACCTGTTGTATTAGTCAGCTTGGGCTGCCATAGAAACCATACACTGGGTGGCTTAAACAATAGGGATTTATTTCTCACAGTTCTGGAGGCTGGAAAGTCCAAGATCAAAGTGCCATTCAGTTAGATTTCCCAGTGAGGCTCTCTTCCTGGCTTGCAGATAAACATTTTTTTGCAGTGTCCTCCAATGACAGAGAGAGAAAGAAGAAGCAAGCTCTTTGGTGTCTCTTCTTATAAGGACACTAATCCTAAACCTGATTACCTCTCAGAAGCTCCATCTCTAAATACCATCACGTTGGAGGTTACAGCTTCAATATATATAAATTTTGGAGGGACATGATCAGTCAATTGTACTCATTATAATTAATTTTATAAAATCATAGACTCTGAGACTAGAATGGAATTCAGAGGGAATTGGATTCAATCTCTTACTCAAAAGTAGGGATCCTGGCTATAAGATGCCTGAGAAATGATGTTGCTACTTTATATTTAACTTATTAGTCCTTAGGCATAGGTAATTTCACAGCCCAGAAGATACTTTTCAAATGGTGTATTTATCTCTTAGGATGAGAAAAATCCTGAGGACAAATGAATTTTAATATCTTAATACTAACAGTACTAACAATAATGTCAAAAATTTACATTGTTCTTGCAAAGTGCCAGGTATAAGTCAAAGCACTTTTCAACTGGTAACACATTTAATCCTCACTCTAACCCTATAATATAAATGCTTTTAGTATCCTCATTGCACAGATGAAGCAACTGAGGCACAGAAAGTTTAAATAACTTGTTCAAGGTCACATAGTTAGTAAATGGTGGAACTGGGGCTTGAAATCTAGCCATCTGGCTCCCGAGTCTGTACTCTTAAACATTACATAAAGAAAATAATTTCCAGAGCTTCCACTTTTATTTCTTTCCATCTCATTTGCCATTGCTCCTTTATTTTTCATAAGGTTTCTATGATCTCTAGGCCAAATGAGATTCCAAAAATAACAATTTTAATTTTCAAATCGAGGGCATGATTTCTAAATGGACCAAGTTATTTTTGTGAACCCTACATAAAATCCAGGAACAGAACTTTGGGAAGGAACTTCCAGATGGCAGTAAATCTTCACAGTTCAGTAATTAAGCCTTTTGAGAATGTTACTCTGTTATGGAGCCACTGCCTGATTAACTGTACAATATCAATTATATCAAATGGCACTACTTTAATTCTGTCAAAATTTAGAGAAATCTGACATGCTGACATGAGACTCTGTGAAGTGTGATAATGAGCTGCCAAGTGTCATAAAGTGCCACGGGGGGCGCGGGGGGAATACCCTTGCTTTCAGATTAAAGATTTTTTTCTTTATTCATATTAGAATATGCTTTATTAAACACCATGAACATCTGGATACATATACTTCTCCTGTTTGAAATGAAGAGCCTAATCTTTTTTAGTGTTTATGAATGAAGTTCAGGTGGTATAAACCAAACTTATAGAAGTAAATAAATATAACATTTATTTTTGGTTATGAGTATCTATCCAAGAAATTAGGCCCTTATACCTTTTGTTTCCTCATTCCTATGAAGAATCATTTTTAGAAAGTTAACTTTAACTTTCTTAAAGATAAAAGTTTGACTTGCCTTATTTTACAGTGGCAGACACTTGTCTGGTCATTAAGGACAAATCCAGGCTGTTTGAATAGCAAAGCTAGAGTTGTTAAGTGACAGGATAAGATCTTTCAAAAAAACTTGGCTTTTTTCAAAAGAAAGCCATGCCCTTTTCATAAAAAATAGAAGAGACTTTATTATAAATACAATATCATTAAATATAAGAGCTTCAGTTTTCATCAATAAAGTAATAAGAGTAGTTAAAAGGCATAGGATACTCATTTTTAGTTTTTCCATTAATAATTTAATACAATGTTTAAATATTTTAATTTTTCTGCTGGTGTCCTGAAATGGACAAACGGAACTCTTCATTATGACTTAGACGTGTGAATATTCTTAATGAGCACTCTACCCTGGAAAATCTATTCCCTTTCACAGAGTCGATGAGCAACTCTTTCCGAAGCACCATCATATCTGTACTTTTTGACCCCATTTTTACCTTCCTTCATGTATTTTCAGTTACTTTCCTGATATTTCCATTCAGAAATCACGGCAACCCCTGGAACTCAAATGGCTAACACTCAACCCATTAGTTTTTGCAGCCCCCTCCCAACTGGTCATCTCTCTCTCTTTTTTTTAGTCAAGAAAATCATCGTTTCCCCAAGTCCCCAGGTTGAAACCTCAGAGTCTTCTTTATTTCTTCTTTGGCTTCTCACACTCTTAGCATTCTACAGATTTAGAACCTATTTATTAAACCTTTTGAAATCAATAGGATGCAAATACAAAAAAGGTTTTACTTTTCTTGAATCACTGCTTTAAATCAACTGTCAAAACTTGGCCATCGCTTAATGGCATTTGGAGAGAAGATTCTATTCTCCCTGAGCTCCCTGTATCACCAGTGGTCAGGTTTCTACTCTTCCAGAACTCTCCATCTCCTATGTTTATCCTCACTGGCTAGTCTCTGCTGATTTTCCCCTCACCTGGCAGGTTTTCTTCTTAGGTACCAGCAAGATGGATTAAACCTTTTATTTGTGTCTCTTGGCTCACAAGAAATTTAGGCAGTTCTGCAATGATAAATGATGGAGTAGCTGGGTGATACATTACCTTCTTGTCTTTGTCCTGTTATCATTTTCTAGTTACATAGTTTTCTTGGCTCTAGTAGGCTCAAATTAAAACAAAAAATCCATTGGCTGAACTGGATGATGTCACTCTCCACTTCTGGCATGCACTTTTGATTTTTTATGAGTAATTTTCTTTGAGTTCCTCTCTTATTGATCTTGGAGAAGGGAAGCATCCCTCCCACCTCATTGTCTTCTTCCACCTATGGTGGGCCGTGGGGGGGCGGAATAAATATAAATATAAAATAAATATAAAACACGGTACTTCACTCCTATTGTGTTTTCTGTTTATATAGACAGTAAGGCAGGGTTATAGCTGGGATTATAGTTGGGGAGGAAATTGCTGGTTCAGGTGCCACTTATCTCCAAAATGAGTATCTAGCTCCTACTATTTATTTAGAGAGTGAGATTACTTAATGCTTCTTTTTCCTAAACTTTGGATCTTAGTTCTGGGATGATAGAAAGTCTCTATTTAAGATCCTATTACAAGTCACCAAATTGTCTTGATATTTCCTTCAAAGTATTTTTTGCATTCATTATAGGAGCAAGAATGTTATCCTGTGAGCTAGCATCAGAAGGTTTTGTGCACCTGTGTGTGATCAGGGAGTCATGGGGAATGGTATCTTGTTTAATAAAACTCTCAGGTGTCTTAAGGTAGAATATATGTTGCAAATAAGAGATATAGACAATTTATATCTCTGTTGTCTTCTAGTTAATCGTACCTACTTAGCTTTAGCATTTCAAGATCTCATTATACTCTTTGAAATCAGGAAGTGCATTTCAATGGTAGCATTTCTTAGCAACTTCCCTGGCCTACATGGATCAGATTTTACAGTGCTATTCAAGGATGCCCATGGCCCCTTATCATGCATTTCTCAATGTTTTGAAAAAGAGAGTATACTCTGGACTGTCCTGTGAGACATCATGGGAAGGCGAGTGTGCAGGACATATGTCCATACAATTTGACATTTCCGCCTTCTTCAGTTTTAGATTATTTCCTCTACATTATGCAAGGGAAATTCTAGAATCTTTCCTTCATTAGCTATAATCCATCACTGAATCTATGTTTCAGTTAAGCAAACAAACTTTTAGATTCAGCTGCTGAAGCTTATTCATTAAACTCAGAATTTCTGATGAGTACATCATATTGATAACTTTGGTCTGATCTAACCTTGGTCTATCCTATCCCACTGATCTAACATTGTTAGAATTCATATTCCTCATAAATCTGTCAATATAATTTAGCAAAATCTCATAGTTCCTTTGTATGGTTAGACTTTGTACTTTACCCCAGGGGTATGCTAGGATTTGACTCTGGTTATAGGTCTGGAATCAATGACGATTATCGGAGGGTGTTGAGAAGAATAGGCTTTATTTTGCAAGGTAACTGTGTTAGTGAGGTTGTTATGATGTCCTCACTCGAGGAAATGACTATCTTGTCAGATAGTAGAGAAATAACTGCTTCTAATAGCAAGGGATGTTCAGGGATATTTGAAAGCTCCAGATTCTCATATTTGTCTGAGTATATACCCAGATGTGCTCATTCTGTGTTTTAAGGTCCATTTATTCCCAATCAAATTCTAATTTTCATACAAAAGATTTGGCAGAGTTATGAATCCCAGTTACATTTTAATATTGTAAAATACTCAATTGTTGAATCTAAGTTCCAGCTCTTTCTACTCTATACCTAAGTTATCATTCAAGACACATTTCTAAACAAAGACAATTAAAGTTTACTACTCAAGGACACTTGCTGGGAGAATTCTGTACTAAGACAGAAATTGAACTAAGTGAAAAAGAATGAAATGCAAGGAGCAATGTTGGGCAAACAAGTTGGTGAAGAATTAAGCAAATCAAATTAAATACTGAGTGTTAAAAATAGAAAAATTTGGGGACATTTCAAAGCAAAGAAGAGCTAAAATACTAGATGTGACAGATTTGATGATTATTCATCAAATATTCGCTGACTTTCTATCCTTCACATGCATGGAAGGAATTTATTTCTCGAACTCATTGACATTGAGCTTGGACTTGGGACTTGCTTTGGTCAATGGAATGCTAACAGATGCGGTAAGAAAAAAGTCTTAAAACATGCATTCTTGTTGTTCTTACCCTTTCTCTCTTGCTTTTTGCAATGAGAAGAGTATGCTTCCCAGGTGGCCACTGGTTCACAGAAGATGACAGACACCTGGAAGCAGATGTGGATCCAATGCAATTTAGACCCAATGTTCAATCCAGCCTAGCTCGGTCATACCCAGATAACCCAGACACAAGAGTGAGAAATGATTTCTTATTGTTGGATGCTCCTGGGATTTTGTAGTTGTCAATTAGGCAGCGATATCTAACTGATATCTTAGATATTAACTGATAGATTAGATATAAAAACAGAGAAAATTGGATTTAAAACATTCTAAGTTTCTTGAATTGTTTGGGAGAAGAAGTATTGGTTAACATATTTTAAATCGTTGCTTCTTTTGAAAATGTAATATGTGGATATTGAACAAAATTCAAAACATACAAAAGATATTCAGTGTAAAGTATTTTCTTTCCCACATTTATTTCACATGTGCCTATTTTCTCTCTCCAGAGGCAGCCACTGCTACCAATGTCTTAGGTATACTTCCAGAGATATTTTGTGTATATTAATTCATTTGCATACATGTATATGCAAAAATAGTAACATATAAACACATAACTATTCCTTGCATTTTTTTATGAAACTAAATAATTGAAGATTGTTATGTGTCAGTACGTATAGGAATTCCTAATTTAAAAAAAAAAACACTTTATAACCTATTGTTTAAAGTAAGTAAATTATTTAATTAGTCCCCTCTGTATAATGATTACCTTTAAAGTTTGTTAAGTGTGTTATATAATAAGGATAATCACTAAAAGTATAAAAATAGAATATGCAAATTTTAAACTGGTTAAGGAAAAAATAGGAAGAAAAAAAATCATCCTCCCTTAGAAGGCAGAAAGAATGGAAAAAAGAATCAAAGAAAATGAATAGTAAATGGAAACTTCAAATAATATGGAAGGAACAAATCCAGGTATGCTGGGTGACATCATCATAATATATATTAGTCCAACTTGCTAGTTAAAAGACAGAGATTCCCAAACAAATTTTTTGAAAGCACAGCTATACATTGCACAACACAGTCACTTATAACATTCTATACATGATTGAATATACAGAGATAGAAAAAGAAATACCACAAAATAATTACCAAAAGTAATATAACATAAGTATTAATACAAGAGAAAATAGACTTTAGGACAAAAATTTATTAGTGATAACATGGTACATATTTAATTATAAAGTTTTAATTTACTAGAAAAATAAAACATTTTTGAGTCTATAGGCATATAACAAAGTAGCCTCAAATATATAAAAAATAAAAATGGACAGAATTATAAGAAGAACTGACAAATCCATCACCATATTTACATAATTTAACACCTTGCTCAAAAGTCAATAAATCCAAGCTAAACAAAACTGTGATAATGACAAAGAAAATTTTACTAACATTTAAAAACTCAATCTATTGGTATAGATGCTCAAAACAACAGAATGTAGATTTTTTAATCACATATGGATTATTTATAAAAATTAGCCACCTAGTACGCTCAGAGGAAATCTCTATAAATAACAAAAAATTGATATGTAGATTGTATTTTCAGCCCCAAATTCATCTAATTTATAAACTAAATAAGGAAAGAAAGCATCTAGTCCTATCTTGGCAAACTAGGAAACTAAATTTAAACAATTATGAGTCAAAAAATAATAATGTAAATTATAAATTTAAAACTTAATATCAGTGAATGCATTATATTAGAAATTTATGGGACATAGTTATAGAAGTTCTTAGACATTTTTAGCTTTTTATATATACATCTTAGGGAAAACAAAGATAGAAAAAATAATGAGGTAAGCATTGAACATAGGGAGTTAGAGTATGAACAACAGAATAAAAGCAAGAAAGTAGAAAATAATAAGCAAATGTACAGATTAATGAAATAAAATATAAGTGAAAAAGAAGATCAATAAAATTTTAAAAAAAAACTAGTTAAGACTGGCAACATTTATTAAGAGCAAAAAGAGAAGTTACAAATAACCCGTTAGTAGGAATGAAAATGGGGACATGACTTGGATAAATTAATGACGTATATTTGTTGGTCTATATGAAAATACAGTTGAAAAAAAATCCTATGTCTCATACTAGATTCTTTTGTGCCTTTCATTTGATTCATGCTTGTTTTGAAGCTGTGAAGAACTATTCGATTCCCTTTAAATTACACTACATCTGTGCCCCTGACAAAAAATCATAGAGGCTTTTTGAACACACACATTAGTATCCTCTTTTGGTATACCTTCAAATACAACTTTAATGTAGCATAGCTTGGTGAGATTCTGTATTAGCCTAGGGACAGTTGTGAAAGGATTGATTTTTGTGTATGTGTACAGGAGATCTTTTTCTTTTGGGGTCTATATACCCTTTCATGATTCCATGACAATCATTCTCAGAGAATTTCCTTTTCTCTCAATCTCTTCTCCATTTATCAAAGACTTTTCTTAAAGAATTGCACTGTTGGAAATAAAACAAACTAAGTTGTTCATAATTTGCATTGGCTAATATTCTAAGATTATTTGCACATAAATAAGAGCTAATGATTTAAAATCAAATAGATTATATTTTAATCAATTATAGGCATCTAACAGTGAAATGGGTAAGCTATTTTTAAATGTTCAGAGGTTTTACATACATCATGAAAGTCGTTTTAATTTGAGACTGGCCTTGCAAAACTGATGTCATTTACTTCTAAGGTAGTGTTTCTAACTCACCCCAGTCCAGGTTTTATGGCTTACAAATACATGGAACTTGTTTTTGGAAGAAATCAGAGATGAATGTGTATAAATTCATCTACATAACTAAAAGAGTAATAGGTTTAGTCCATATTAGAAATCAAAAACAGCTTACTTTGGATAATCTTTTGGCTGGCTAATGCAGAAAAAGGAACAACAGAACCAGTTAGGGCAAGTCCAACTGCTAAGTGAGTCACCAGAAGGTATAATGCTAATCTTTTTTTTAAAATAGCTGATTGTTTTTCATTCGGGTTTGCTCCAGGGTCAAATAGAGTTTCAGCATTCCAAGAAGAAAGATGGAACTACCTGCTTGTAGAACATTTTGTGTTCATGTCACAAATATTGATGCATATATTCAACCAACTCCTATTTCCTGACAAGAATGTGTTACCAGATGATCTTCTCTATTTACATTTCACATGAAGAAAAGAGTACTGTTCCTTGAGGTATTTCTTCATTAGGGCAGGTTCCATATCTGACCATTTTGCAAACTCTGAAGGTAAAGAACAAGACTAAATATGAAACAATTTTTGTGCAGTGAAATAAACTATCAAAAATTTTATTAAGAGTACGTGACAGAACTGAAATTAGAACTTGCCTACTCTATGGAATATTCCATAGTTTGAGGCTTAGATCCCCTAATTTTTTCCTAACCTATAATACATTTCTCCTACTTCTGTGTTAAGTAAGAAATATTATCAATATACGTTTAAAATGGAAGAAGATATCACTGTATATTTGTCTAATTATAGGTAACTTTTTTTTTGAATACTTAGTATTTCTCAGTCTCTGAAAACATATCATTCTCAGTCAGTGCTCATACAACCATTATCATCATCTCCATGTTACAGGGGAAGAGAAAGAGCCTTAAAAAGTGAGAAAGCAGGACTTCCGGAGCAATAACTCTCTCTCCGGCAAAGAATTTAACAGGCTAAAATTATAAAAAGCATTCATATAAAACTTGTGACATTGCTTTAAGGGCATACAGTGAATGCAGAAGCCCTCATCAAGAAAATCCACTATTTCTCAGTAAGAACAATGCAAATTTATAACATTTGAACTTTGACTCACTCCATTATTCACTTGGTATTGTGTAAACTCAGTCCTGGTGTGTGCATATAAGAGGGGGTATCCTATCTCTCCAGCTTCCTATATGGGGCTATGATATCTTTATATGAGGAGTAGGTTGCCAGAAGGTCTTATTACCCCTGCTCCCCTCCTACCCGCCCCCCTCCTCCAAATCCATGGTGTAGAAGTAGGCATGGCTGAGAGGACTCCCTTATCTATCCAGCCTCCATTTGTAAGTCGGAAACTCTGGCCCAGACACAACAGACCTAGAATACTGAGGCCTTGATTGTAGCCCTTCCCTCCTCTTCTCTCAGCTCACTCATAGGGCTGAAATTCCATGTTGACAAGGTGAAGCCAAGAAGACCAGGGGCAGCCACCACTTTCCCCCATGACCACTTGTAGAATGTAAGTCTCACTCCTGGAAAAGCAGACCCCCAACCCCTTGCTCTGGTGCAGTGGTACAGGGCTTCTTCCCAGAGTATAAGGCAGGCCATAAGGAGGGAGAGCTTTGCAGCTCTACCTGAAGGGACTTGTCTTATCCGAAACAGAGAATGGAGAACTTCATAGTTAAGGTTGTTGGCAAGAACAATGGAGATCATGGTGCAGATCAATCAATTAAGAGGAAGCCAGTAGCTCTACAGTAAAAACTGTAGTGTTGTCAGGAGTTTAATAGATAGGGCCAGAGAAAGAGGCAGCCAAGATAAGCCCTGCTGGGATCCCTGTCAACTCAGGAAGTCAGAAAGGTTGTGCACATAATCAGTGTTGCACATACTCAGGAATAATCAACCTCAACTGCTTGAAACTGATGACTCCTTTCTTCCTTTCATTGGTTCTTTCTTTCTTTTTTCTATTTTCTCTATTTTTGAATGAAAATATCAGTAACAGTTATCTTATATCTGTTCCACCATTGTGCTTTGGGAATAGATAACTTGTTTGCTAGATTCATAGGTCCAGAGATAAGAGAGGGTTTTGCCCCCAAATGGACCATATCCAGCATCTTAATCACACTTGATTTAGGTGATTTAGAGGATGAGATTTGGGATTTTTGAGAAGGTGATATTTAGATAATAGTTTGGACTTTGAATTGATGCTGTAATGGGTTGAGACTTTTGGGGACTTTGGAATGGGGTGAATGTATTTTGCATATGGAAGGTACATGAATCTTTTGGAGCCAAATTGGACAGATTGTAGCAAGCCAAATAACGGCCCCCGTAAAGATGTCCACATCTTAACCTGTGGAACCTATTAATGTTACCTTATATGGCAAAAAGAACTTTGCAGATGTGATTAAATTAAAGATCTTCTGATGGGAAGGTTATTCTGGATTATCCAGGTGGATCTAGTCTAATCGTAATGGTTCTCATGAGAAGGATGCAGGAAGCTAAGACAGGTGAGTTGGCAAAGGGGCTACAAATTGTACCCAGTGTGGACTAGCCGACATATTGTAGGGAGGAGAAGGTGGAAGAGTGTAAACGGCTTTATTTTCTACAAGAAAATTCTTGAACTAAAGAGCAAGCTACTAAAGGCTCCTTATATTAACATTATCTGACCCCATGAATACACAAAATAGGAGTACTCTTTCTTATGGGAGGTTGCTATGCAACCGTATCTAGTACTCCTTTTTAGTATTGCTCCTTCATGTAAGGGAATTTTGAAGATATGTAAACAAATATGTACCAAATATGTTTCTTGTTTTACTTAATTAGTTTTTTGCTTACACATAAGGATTTTAAGAATTTACAATTTTAAGAATATGAACAAACTTTCAGAAAGTCTAAGTGGAAGAGTCATGGTTTAAAATCAGGTCTGCCTGTCAACAGAGCCTCTGTTTCTTTAGAGCACCACATGGCTTCTCACAGTATCATGAAATGGACAATTTAATATTCTATTTTTATTTTTTTCCTACTGCAAAGAAAAATAGGACTTTTTAGTTACTGAATGAGCTTTATCTATCTACATATCTATGCTCCTTTTCATGTATATATGATCATATGCAGTGTATTCTGAGCTATTCTGGCATCTGTAATAATTCCCTAGTCTTTTCTTATAAGCAATTATTTGTATTTGAAAGCCATCTAATACAATTTTGGGCACCATCTGGGGCAGAGACTTATTTCTATAGGATCCAAGCAGGTAGGGTAAATGTATGCAGTAGTTCAGGTGTGGGGCAAAGGAAGTCATATTGGGTGGGGAGAGGCAGTGTCTGCACAATATCCATTCTTCTTTTCATTCTTAACAATAGAACCTTAAATTTTAATCCGAGTGCATGATTTCTTGAAATAATACCTGCATGTCAATGTCTTTTTCTTGTAGCCAGGAGTGGCCCTGCGTTAGAGCTCTGGACAGTGCTTTGCAGGAGCTGTCTGGGCTTGGGTGAGTCAGTTGCGCATATCTCTCCTCATCTCTGTTCAAGTTGGTAGCTTAAAATCAACCATGTCCAGAGTATTTACACATGAAAATCGAAGGGCTGTTTATCGAACATTTACCAATACATTACTAGTTTAAGACAATGAGCTATAAACTGCGTTATTCTTTTTTTAAAAATACATTGCAGAAGTCCCTGGAACCTTTTTTCTTGCATCTTCCTCCATCCTGCTGCTTAGCCTGGGGAGGTGATGGGTGTTGCTAAAGCAACCTTCTTATACCATGAAGTGGGAGGAGACTGGGTCCTTGATGACATTATAGAAAACCATATTATTTGTTGGCTGCCAGATGATGCTGATGCAACGTATCTGGGCACCATGCTTTGAGAATCACTATTACTTTGAATTTTTGTTATGTACAGCTGAATTAGATTGTGACTGAAGTTGTTAGGAGATTCTGGTGAACTAGAGAAAACATATCTCATCTGAATGCATTTTCATATTTGAGTTTTTAAGACATGGAGCTGACCAATAATACACATCAATGAGCTGTGGAACAGAATGGAAAGAACTACAATCTTGCCCATATAAAGCACTTTACAGTTAGCAATTGAGACTTCCCACCCAAGAGAAGGAATAAAGGAGAAGACAATATATGTGTAAATAAATTAATAAAAAATAAAGATAGATATTAGGAAAATAATTTTAAAAAGTCAACACAGTGGAGATTGGAACAGACCCAGCAAGTGCACCACTGTAACTTGCTTAGATCTTTCTCCATTCCCATGCATGCTGGCTCCTGACATGTTTTCACTCTAAAATTGTCAGCACTGTGTCTCTTTGTTGGAGGGTTTGCTTCAGGTTGCAAGACCTTGCTTTGTTCCATTTTTGTTAAAGTACCTAGGAGTTTATATCTTCCCAGGAGCAGTTTTTAACCAATGATTGACAGGTGCAGGGGTACATATATACCAGCTACCCTGCCTTGGTCAGGAGAATGTGAGGCATGACCTACACTATCTTCAGACATCTTTTGTGGGACAAAGCCAGAGTGACCCTCCATAATAAAACTGCTTTACTATTTCTCTACTTCTCTACCAGTGTTTCCTGGGAAAACTTCTTATTGATCATATTCACATGAATCCTCATTTCAAAATCTGTTTCTGGGGAGCCCAACTTAAGACAGAGGTAATAAGGAATTTAATCTTCTTCCCAGAAAGCAATGGAAGAATAAAAGGAATATCAGTCACTTTTTTCTATCTTCTTGAATTTGAGCTTTCTTCGCTGACTTGTCTCAGATATCTAGATGTGCTTGGGAAGAAAATCAACTCATTTTGTACATCTAGATTTATTTAGGCAGTTGGAAATATATGTCTGAACTTTAGGAGAGAGGTCAGACCCAGAGATATATTAAATTAAAACAGCTAGGTTGTCAACTCATAATGTATGAGTTAGTCTGATTTACTTTTCTATGAACTACTTTTCCATTCTCTCCTAATTTTAAAATTCAGTACAGCTGTGAGTTTCATTAAATGTTTATGATCCTATTATAGGATATATTTTTAGCCTTAATAAAAGGAAGTTGATAAAGCTTCATTATCTGTCGTTTCAGAGGAAGAGTAAAAAATCTAACATCTACCAAGTGAGTCTATAATATGTCATCGTAAATCTTCTATTTCTCAAGCCTTTGTCTCTCTCTGACATCAAAGATAAATGACTATTACTAGAATTAATATCTCTTAAATATATCATGATTCTTCAACATTATTAGCCAAAAGGCTGTTATGAAAACTTCACTAAAATAGATTTGATTTTCTTTCTATGAACTGTAAGGGTGACTGTGATTTTTTAGTACAGTACTTGTAGTGGAAATGACTTCCATATTAACTTAGCAGGTTTTCTGAAGGAATACAATTTTTTTGTATGTGAGAAAGGAAATTATGAAATAGAGTGGCAAAATTATTCTTTTTTTTTAATCTTTGAAAATCATGACCATTTAAATCACTTAGCTCGAAGATGTTAGTATCACATTTAGTCTCCGAGTCTTGCTATAAAATAGCACGAGCTTGGAAACAAAACAATACAATTTAATTGACTGAGGGAGAGCTTTTAAGAAACATCCTCAAAATATTTGAAGTACTCCTACACTTTTACCAGATGCAAAAGATAATTTTAGTGTAAGTTTCTTTGTACTATTGTGAGTTACAAACGTAATGTCTCTAGAAATGTGTGTCCATGTAAAAGCTCCTGTAACCGTTGCTATGGAACTAATTGCTAACACTAACATTATTAAGGCTCATTTTTGCATCTGTAAGTCTCCAAAAACTGTTTCCATATTTTGGAGCTGAGAAAGAAAAAAAAAAATTGGACACTGACGAAAATAGAAAGTATTCGAAAGTGTAAGTTACACATGAAGATTCTATATTTTTCTATTAAAAATATTTCTATAACATTTTAATGGTAGTAGTGTCAAAAAATCAAGTATTTTATAATATTATTCATATATCAGTACCAATGAAAATACCTTTAAGCTTCTGGAATTATGATTTTTATATTAAAAATTATATGATAATTTGGATATATAGGCAGAGTCCTACAATACTGGCCCACATTAAATTTTAGAAATCTACCTCTTTGTTTTTAGGTATATAGCAGTGAGCAAAACTGGAAAATAGTTCCAGGATGTTTATCTACCTTATGTTCCTTAGGAATTTAGGAATTTTTGTGCTTTCTTTACTTTTTCTCACTATGAAAAGCTTGTCTCTGATAGCAAAGATGAATACATTAATTCACACTAAGATGGGGTTATTGACTGCAGAAACTCTTACACCCAAATATATGTCATTCAAACTGTCTACCAACCCCTTCCCCAGACTCTATTTTATTTTTACTCTTCGTATTTTTCCTCTTGTTCTAATTTTCCTACTTATGTTTTTCTATTTATTTTGGAAGCTGCTTTGAATTTATTTTGACATGAAATTGAGGCATGAATACATAAATAAAACTCAAATGAATGATAAATGGAGACTGTAAAACAATTAGTGTCATTTTCAGTTTATAGATGAGAACATTTTTAGAATAGAGAGGTAAGCGATTTGACTCAATTTATTGGCAGTTTTTTTTAGCTGCAATTTTGGCCGAGAAATCAAGCCCTTCAGATTCTTAACCCAATATTCTTTTCATTGGGACCTCCCCAGCTGTTCTAAGGATGTCTGTGAAGCCAGGTTGGTTGTATTGACCATAACACAAAGTGTCTTAATTTTTTATTTAAAAATAATTTTTCTTAAAAAAACTATTTACATTCTGAAACACATTCCTTTCCAGGTTTAAAACCATAGCTCTTAAAAGTAGGTAGTGTACTTTTATTCAGCTACCAGTCTCTTCATTATGGAGGATAAGCCCTTCATGGAACAGGAGAATAAAGGCTTACGAGAAGGAGACACTTGTTAGAGTGGTTGACTATCATTCAAAAAAAAGCCCAGGGGAAAAATGCTGAAAACAAACTCCTTTATGTTGAGATCATTCTTTTCCATTATATCATTGTCAAACCATCCTTCAAGCCCCTGTTTGCAAACTTTTCTTCTCATAAATGAAGCATATAATATGTAGTGAAATTTAGTTTCCACATTACCTTTGAGTTTTATTTTTAATATGAAGATCAGATGCATGAAAGGATATGACTTTGGTTATAATTAGAACTATATCATTTTTGAAACTTCAGAGTTTTTCCACAATTTTTAATTTTCTCAGACTTCCTGGATATCCAGCTTGACCTACCTATGCAGATTTTTATCATTAAATTGTAGATTTTGAAAACATTTCTTTGTAATGCTCTTTTTCTTTTTTAAGCCAATGCTTACATTTAAAACCAGAATATCGTCTATAAAGTGTGTTAGTAAGTAACATTTATGTCAAAATAATGAATTAAACAATCACAGTTAATGGGCATCTACTCTAATCAAATATAGTGTTGCTAGAATAAGAGAAGTAATCTGTTCTATTTTCAAGGAGAAAAAAGAAAAACTAATAGAAAGAAGGGTAGCTGAATGATTTTCCACTGAATAGCTGTTTTTCTGTTGTTGAGATTGCTTTAAAACCTATATTTCTATTTTTACTATTCTCTTTGCCTATATTTGACATTTTCAGAAAGTTTTCGTCATCAGAAATGCTATAGAATTTTTGTATACACTTCTTTCAGATGTATTTTTTAGAATATGTGTTCCTTAATTAAAGTAGAAGTTTTTATGTCACATCTGGTCTTTTATTCATTCTAAATCTACTTCTATGGATATAATTGAAATAAGCATAACTTTAGAAATTCAAAATACAAAATAATAAAAGGGTATATTTTAAATTTACTGCCTATTAACTTGTGGGGGGAAAGATGTTGGAAAATGATAGTTAATAAATATAAATTTCAAATTAAATATCATTTTAACTATTGATGGATTGTTGAAAGCCTTGCTTTGAAAAAAACAATTAAGGAACTAGATATTTAACTATAGACAGGTCATTTAACATTTCCAAAGCTTATTTTTTTTCCAACGGTAATATGAGGTGTTGAATTAGATGAATTCCAAATCTCTTTCAACTTTAACCTTACAAATAAACTTTTAAAAATGTTCTCACTTTAAAAATATCTAAGATAAGTAAGATAAATATAGGGATATGTGCTCCTCTCTATATTTGTCCAAACAATATACTCTTGACAGAAATACATTAGGTTAATCTGGTCAGGCCATCTGTTTTTTGTCTTTTTTTTTCTCGTGCATTATATAGGGACCAGAGTGGTTGCAAAATATGATTAAGAAACAAAATGAAACTGAGGTTGTGACGTAAGGAAATGAATATGACCTGAGAGTCAAGGAAAGAGGGAATTGACTACTGGAATACCCTATGAAAGGACATGATTATCCTTGGTTCATAAGAAGCAGAACTGTTAGAGAGAGAGAGAAGAGCTATATGCTAAAAAGATATATTCTTTCATGAAAATGTAGAGAATTATGGTAAGTTTTTGTATAAAGCTAAAATGAAATTAGAAACAAAATTAGGCAGTATATCATAGTGGTTACCAGGCTGAATTTGGAATTTAGATTGCCTGGGGCTCCAGTTCTGAATATGTCACTTTCAGCTGGGGGACCATGGACAATTTAATTTCTCTGTACTTCAAAATTCCTCATCTGTAGAATGTGGATGATGATAATATCTACCTCATAGGATTACTGTGAGAATTAAATGAGATTAAACATATATTTCCTGGTATTAAGAAGATGTTGAATAAATATTAACTATTATTATCACCATAGAAGTGTCCTAGAGAGCACCTGACCAAAGAAAGTGAATAAAGTGCAAATGACAAAGCTAGATTTCAGGTATACATTCAATTGAAAATCTCATTTCTTGGAAGCAGAGCATTTGATAAATTCTTCTCTTATCTCACTGATAGTGTCAAGTAGTAAAAAGTGAAGAAAATTATTAGGGAAATTGGTACTAGCAACTTATGTATTTGCATTTGAAGGCATTAAAAAAAAAAAAAAAAAAGAACAAACTATTGAAAAGAACCAGTGTAATTTCCCAGGAAGTTACTGACAGGATCAGATTTTAAATTGGCAAAACAGAAGAAGAAAGGCCACATACTTAAATATTATGGTGATACTGACTGCCAGGATAACGTTAGAGGTGCTAAAGTCTAAAATGAACTGTGATGTATGAAGAATCTTAAGGTTAATGAAAATTTTAAAATATGTAAGGGGGTTTCCAGGTAAGCAGAATTAGTATACGAGATATATGGTCTTTGGCAAAAAGCTACTAATGAGCAACTCTTAGGGCCTGCTGGTGACAAGGTGACCAAGCCCAGTTGCTATTTGGAAAAGGATCAAGAGTCCAAACCACTTCCACTTTATTCAAAGTTGTTGAAATTTGTTAGGTTGAGCTGAGATAGCCTTGACCTAAGTTTTGTAGCATATAAGGGCAATCGCTCCCTAAGATAAAGTCAGCATATGGGTAGAAAGAAATGGGGCTACTGGGCTGACCCTTAAATGAGGTCAAAAAGGTGAACTAGAATGATTCTGAATCCATGAAGCAATGGAATACATAAAGAGCAATGACCACATGCTGTTCTGTTAACCTGGAGCAGGCCACATAAGGCAATCCAACCAGCCTGAACACTGGCAACCCAGACTGAGGGTAGCAGTGAGAACAGAGTTTTGACAGTCAAGGTTTCAGACAACATAAAGGGCAGAAATAGCATTTATCATTGGCAGCCCTAGTAAGGTTTCATCGGGCAAGGAGAAGATGCTCTCACACTAGCCATACAGAAGCAAATGCAAGCATGACTTCTACTAGCCAGATTTCACTTTGGGGTAGGTAACCCTATCAGAATCATAACTCCATGTTCTAGTGGTGTCGTATTAAGAAGTGACTATGATTCCTCCAACCTCAAGGGGGCAGGTATGATCTCTGGCTTCAGAGCTGAGGGAATAAATTCAAGCTGACCCTTTGAATATAAATAAGCATGGAGAGATTCTATCAGGAGAAGAGAGGGTCAACTTCCTATTAATCAGATAGATGTAGCCTAGAGCAGTCCTTCTGAAACTGGGGTGAAGGACCATTTCCATCCCAACTCCATGTGGACAGATACTTTTGTAAAATAATAAGAATGACTACTAGAAAATGAAAATGTAAAAAGATTCATAACATGAAGCACTATTTTTTATTAATAGATCCAACAGATAAAATTAGAATTCAATAAATATAATCAGAACACATATAACATCAGGAAAAATAATTACAAATTATATAGGTTGTTCATTGTGTGTGTAGGTTTGTACAGGAGATTAATATATTTTCACACTTAATTAGAATACTGAACAATACCTTAGCCAGTACTTCCCACCCTTGGCACATATGATACTTATTGAAAATGACAATATACATACACAGTGCTATGGAGTGAGAACATGAGACTTCTTAGGTCACTGTAGTAGCCACCAGGACTGAGGTACAACTCTTAGCCTGGGGGAAGAAATGAGGCTCAGCTCACGAGGTTATATAAAGAATATACTAAAAAAAAGCTTTGCTTGCTCTCTGTGGGTGTGTGCATGTTATGAGGAGCATTAAACTATAATCCTTCTTCACAAATATTCTCACTCTGTTATAAACTAATAGCAGATAATATTGGAAGTGTTGAAACAAATCTCATCTTGCATAATACGAGTGGCTAGAAACTTGGATTAATCCACAGATATGGAAAACTCTTTCATGAGGAACCTATACTCTATGATAATACCAGTTTGCCACATGCAGCCCAATCAGGAGACTCATTTTTAATGTTGAAACTCTTTCATTGTTTTAAAATACACTATTCTTAATATATTACCCTTCATGTTAAAAAGAGTTAACACTAAATTTTATTTATGCAAGATTTTTATTTTACATTTAATTTAATGAGCAGTATCAAATTTTATGGTCACTATTTTTCAATTTTTAAGACACAAGGGACATTAGTAATGTGCTGACTTGACATAAAGAGCACATAGCAGCAAATGGTGTCATCAGGTGTGGAACTCTGGAATCCTATAATCCCAAAGCAAAGGTCTTGTCAGGTAATAAGAAATCAAGATCCTCCTTTATCCCCTTCCATGACTCAGTCTAGATGATGCCTATCCACATGACAAAAGAAGTCGAGGCTTTAAAATGCTGGGAATGGAGAGTAATAAAACAAGTTTATAGATGCCATCTGTGAAGCACAGAGATGGGAATGAAATCATCAAGTACACAGCCTAGCAAGAAGCACCAGAGTGAAATGCTTACGAGTGTGCATTCTACGGCCAGAATGTCTGGATCTGAGTTCTGGCCTCACAACTTATTATCTGTTATTTATTAAATGGCGAAGTTATCTGTAATGACGGTATCTTTTCTTCATAGCATTATTCTGATAATTAAATAAATTAATACAGTTAGAACAAAGCCCGGGTAATCTTAAATGCTCAATAAGTGTTAGGTACTTTAACAACTTCGAACTAATGCAGACCTAAATAATGTGCAGAAAATCTTTCTTCTATCACATTAAGTATTAAAATACTATTTGAGGAAATGTGATTGACCAGCGGCTATTCTGTGATTGACCACCTGCCACTGCAGATAACAGAAAAGGTGATTGGCCTAGTAAGTGTGGGGTCCTCAGTGAGTTCTCAGAGTGAGCCTTGCTGGGATAGCAGTGGCTGATATTTATTGAGCACTGGTTATGTGCCATGAGAAGAAATTTTCATTACTTCCAGGAATGGGTCCAGAGAACTCGAGTTTCCATTTGCAAATCGTGGACCTTCAGTTTCTATACCTGGAAACTGGGCATAATATTTATTTTGTAGGGCCACTGTAACCATGAGATGGAAAAATTCATGCTACGTACATGAATTGCACGTAACGAAAAGACTCGAAACACAAGCGTGCCTATGCCATGCAGATTTTTACTTAGTTCTAGGGTTATGTTCCCTCTTTCCTGCTACTCTCCTTGCTGAAAGCTGTGTCCTTTTAAAGCATATGGGTAAGTATCATATTGTGTGTGAAAATCAAAGAGGCACTAGTCTAAAAATATGTAACCTGGATTCTATTCCTGGCCTTGCTACAGACTCCTGTTAACGTATTAATATGTGTATGCCTCAATTTCTTATACATATATAGAGATAGAATTAACTCTTTCACCCCCACTTACAGGAAATTTGGAGTGATGACTGAGCATCCATTCTCTGAGTTCTCTTGAAGGAAGCAATATGCGTATGCAAGACTTACCTCATTAGATTACACATGCTTCAGTTAAAAAAGTGCTTTGGTGACAGAAAAGAGGATATGCTCATAAACAGAAAACTATGTTCATTTAATTGGAATTTACTTTTTTGATAAAGTTTTCAGTTTTCATGTAAAACGTTTCTGATATTTAACTTTTACAAAATTAAAAATGGTTGCATACCGACAAAAGAAACTTAGCAAATACCCACTTTACCACAGGGACCTTGTACTAGGGCAGACACGATTTCAAGTAAAATTTCCTAAGAGTGCAAATTCAGTTGATCATTGCACTCAATTAATTACAGGTAAGTAATCTTAATTCTCAATCTTGGGATTGGAAAAATGGAGTATATACTTTTTAAGTTATTTCTCCATCAGATATTTTTGCTTTCTTTTTATGATCCTATATTTCTCTACAAATATTTCATAATTAAAGCATGATAGTCACCTGTGGAGATTTAAATATAAACATATATTTAATGTGGATATGCGTGCTAAGACTTCACCCCCAAAAATTCTGATTCAGTTTTAGCCTGCCTTGAGATCTATAAATGTAAAACAATCTACAAAGCAAGTCTGAAATATATCCTTAATTAACCTGGAATGGGGGCTTTTACAGACATTTTCAATCTGAAGGAAGGTTAGTTTTGCACTAGCATTGACAGCCACATCTGTAGAAAACATCTAGTGATTTCCCAGAAATTTCATTTTCCAACTTTATATGTGTTTGGCTAGAGTGAAAAATAAGGATGAGTGAGAGAATGAATAGAACATCTTGACTTATGAGGGTGCAGTACGAAGCTCACCTGCATACCAACTAGATCTTGTTTGTGTTCTCTTTTCTTACATTTATTCCTCATAAACCTTCCCAAATGAGTGAATCATCGATACGGCAGAAACACCAGCATTTAGCGTTCTCATGTTAGAGTTTGACAGCATTCCATGATAGTTCAGTGTAATGTAGCAAAAATATGTTTAGTGTATGTAGTGTTTTATTGGACTTGGACATTTTCCAATTTGCTTTGATTATACTACTCCTTAAAATTAGTATAATAGCCACTTCAGAGGGCTGTTGTTGTACAAAATATGGTCATGAATGAGCAAAGCACTCTATAATCTGGAAAGTGACATACAAATGTTAAATCTAATTAAAAATCACCTTCCTGAATCTAATGATCCATAAGATGCTGAACCTTGAAGATGTATTATTATGTGTAACCTACCACCTTTTACAAAAAGTTGTCAGTTTTCTTAGAGAACATAGTTCACCTTCATTAGAGGAAATTGTTCAAAAAAAAACATAAAAAAAAAGAGCTTTAAAAATAATCACCAAAATAATAATAATAATAATTACCAAAGTTCTATATGGTGATTGTAACAAAGGAGAAAATGCAGAAATTTAAAAAGTGAAATAATTTTTTCTATTCTGCCCTGAATTTCACATTCCAGAGAAAATAACAATATATTGGTATGTATTATTCTGGCATTTTATTCACACATGTAATCGATACCTGCTCCCCTATACCAGAAGTTATTTGTTTTAAACAAAAAGTATTCCTTTTTAACATATGAAAAATATTATCAACAAATGTTTTAAGGCACTTCTAAGTTAGATATGTAAAGCTCAAGTAACAATTTTTTTGACTCTGAGGATATCAAGAGTGAAAAGCTGTTCCTACCCAATTTTTCTAAGTGTTAGGGAAACTTGTACACCTGTTTTCATGCTTTTGCATCTCTGTGTCTCCCCAGGGGATAAAGCTTTTTACTCAGGGGATTTCTGGTTGGGGGAGGGGCGGGGGGAAGGGTCTGCACCACAGTCTCACTCTAAGTGATTATTATCACACCGGTAAGTTTCCACTGTGGCTGCTGGGTGCAGGCTGTGAACACATTTGAAGTCAGCAGGGGACCGTTAGAAACCTCCCCTTTGCTGAGAGGAGCTGTAGAAACCTCTGCTTCACTGGAGCATACTTGCAACCTGCGGTCAGTCGCTTCTTTTTTCATGCAGTGCTGTTTTAAACTGTCTTCTATCCCACAGAGCAAAAACATACCCAACAAAAAAACAGTACAAACAATCCCCATGAGTGTTTTTTAATTTTCCTCTGCTAATCTTATTGTTAATGGTATCAGGTCTCGCCAGGAGCCATTTGTGGTTTAGGCACACTAAATAACATAACATTCACACACTTAAAAACAATTAATATCAAGCATCAAATCAAAGGCTAGTTGATGCAAAACCTAGACTAATTGGCTTTTCTACCTGTCTTATGGAAAAAGTATTTCATCTTCTTTACAGGCTGCTGATTGCTATATAAGGAGGCATATTTAGTAATCCGTAGAAGACGTTATACTTAATAATGACATAATTGCATAAATTGCACACTGAAGTTTGCATATTAGATTATCAGCAAAAGATTATCTCTACCTCATTTAAAATAAAAACACTCTCCAGCAGTTAGTGGAAAGTGACTCAAATCTATATTACCTTATCTATGTTTGTCCTTAGTTGGCAGTGAATTTAGCAGCACTTAAATTCCTATTCGGTATCAATTGAAATGATGTCCTTGGTTGAGAGCATTGATTTTTCTACCAAATGGAGCTTAGGTAGAATTATCATTTATAGCAAGAATTCCAGGAAAAATTCAAAAAGTATCATATAAATAAAAAAACTCCTGTAACCATCATCCCTAAACCACCCAGGATTAATTAATCTGCTACTAAAAAAATACTTTAAAATTCACATTATATGCAAAACATGGTATTAGTCTTTGTAGTTAACAGGTCTCATTCCTCTACTCAAGTAGTTCAAAAACTAATGAGAGTCCACCATCAAATGATTACTAAAACAACGACAGATCATGGTGATTAGGTAATTCCAGAGGTTATTGGCTTATTTATGTATTATGTATGTATGATGATGATGATGATGATGATGATATTGTGTATAATATCTTATAAATCATAATCCTTGAACAACCTATTGAGATAAGAAAAAAATGCAAGTAATAATAGTGATAATTTTATCACTTTCAGTGGCTCAAGAAAATCAGAACCACCAGTTAAGAAACCATCAGTTTGAAAACAAAACTATATAAAAACAATTTTTTTCAATTTATTGGTCATTGATGATGCCACATGATTTTATCTTTGGCATTTGTGCTTACAAGCATTGACTTCATTCTTTGGGGCACTAAGGTCGATTATGAGAGTTCAGAATTTCATTATCACTTTTATGTGATTTTGAGCCAAGTATTTATCTATCTGTTCTTTGTTGATCACCCTCTGAATTAGATACAATTATTTCTATCTCATTGCTCTGTTTTAAGAATAAGGAGGGCTTCTGGGCAGGAGAGGAAAGCTCTGTGCTTCTTCCCCTTCCCAAGGGAAAATAGCCTCTGTTCCCCAAGAAGGGACAGTGCTCTGATTGGTCTGGACTTATCTTGAAATTCATTCTTGAAATTCTTGGTTCTTATGCTCCAAGTGCTTTTTCTTTCTCTTTCTTCCCTTCTTAGACGGCTGTTCCACTTATGTCCCTGGCTCTTTGATTACTGTGAGCTCAGCCTTCCAGATGTTAAAAGAGAAGACCAGATGCAAGAACAGGAGACAACTCTGACAAGCTTAGGAAGCTATTTGTGAAGGATCAGTACCCATGGGTCTGAGGCCCCATATTCCTGTCGTAGGGTGTGCTTGGAGTCAGAGGGAGAGGTCTCTGTATGAGTTGGCTGCTCCTCATCATTTCTCAATTTATTTCTTTCACATTGTACTTATGGGAAATTCCTTTAAGAAACGTTCAGTTAATGTTGAAGCTTTTTAATTTTCTGGGTTGTTGATAAATTATATGATTTGTTGTGTTTCCATGGATATTTTACTGGGAAATATTTCATTAGAAAGGTGGGGAAACTGAATCACATATGGTTAATTAACTGCCAGAATGAACCCAAAGTCTCCTGAATTAAATTAAAAATATTTTCCTATGCAAGTAATACATGTTTATTATAGAAAAATTAGAAGACAAGGAGATGATTAAAAGTATGAATACATTATCACCATTTTATATGGCTATCGTTAAAATTTTATTATATATTCTTCTAGAATATGTGATTTTAGGCCAATAGATAATATATCTATATAAATATTATCTATTATTATTACACATAATATAATATTATTTGTTATATATTATGTGATAGGATATAAATATAAGCACTATTTTACAATTTGGTTTTTAATTTAGCATAATATCTACATCTTTCTATGTCGATAAATGCATTTTTACAATAGCATTTTTAGTTGTTACGAGATATTCAATTTCCATTTTTTTCTCTTACCTTAACATATATTTTTTCAATGTATTTATTGTTCATGCTGCTATTTGACTTAGCAATTATAATTAAAGTTTTTTTTTTAATTTTTAAATTCTGGGCAATAAATGAATCTCACTTTCAGTATCACTATTAATTCTTTTTCTTCTTCTTTTTTTTTTTTCAGTGGTATAAATATTTGTTGTTCCAATTTACGTAAAGTGTATGGTCCAGGCTTTTTGTCACTATGGATCTATACGTTTCTGTCTTTTCACATTTGCATCTAAACCACTCTGACTTACAGATTCCTGAAACCTGAAAGTCTAAAGTCATGTTGGTTTCATGTTCAACAAAAGAGGCATCAAAAGGATAGATAACATATGAATCTTTAAACATACAACAGAATGAAAAAACATAGTTTATTAAAATTAAATTTTTATTTTGCACAAATAATTGATAAAGTATTCATAAATAATTAGATAGGAAGTGGTTTTTTTTTTTTGCTAGTTCATGCTGTTGTGAATATGGATATGTATTTCTGTCTCAAATTTCTTAAGTTCACAGTTTTTTACTTAGTCTTTATGATGAAACTAAGTAGATTTTTCACACAAGTGACATTAGAAACATTGCTACTTGCAGCATTTTGAGACACCCAAAGAAACGGCTCTATATGCATGAAATATCCGATCTTGATTTATTCTCATTCTGTTCAGTTCACCTCCCTCATGGCTCACTGAACCACAAGAGAATGAATTTCTTGAAATGGTAACTTTGGCTTTCAAGAATTCACTTTGTGTCAAATCATTCATTATTCTGAGACAACTTCTGGTCTTATTCTGCTATTCCCCAGTCCTCTCAGAGTGACCCCAACTCCAAATTTATATTACTGGAGGCAATTCTGAGTAACTAACCACAAAACCGGCAAGTAAGAGGTTTGTTTGTTTGTTTGTTTTTGAATAAGCAAATACTTTATAACCTATATTCATATTTGAGGGAGGAATGCTTTTTCGTGGGTCATCAATATGATTTTTTTTTCACATTCTCTGTTTTTTTTTTTTTTTTCTTAAATAAAGGAGTTAGGCCAGAGGGAATTATTTAAACACATTTGATAATAGAATTGAGGGTCCAGATGGTCCTCCCAGCTCTGTGTTTATGCATGTAAGTGCGGAAAATAGATCAGTAAATACACAAATGCCTTTTGTTTCTTTAATTAATCTAATTTTACTAGTGAGGAGACCTTTAAAAGCACTGTAATTCCTTTCACATGCTGATTAGTATACTCATATTCTAATATTTTTCTTTTTAAGGGAGTGGGGGAGAGTAGGGATAGTGCCTCACTTAAACCCATGATATGAGAGACTGATACAATTAAAATGAGCCAAACAGCTGTGGAGATATTTCTGCGCCTCCTTGATGAAGAAGTAATCTCGTTTGATGGATGTCTTTATTTCTATCTTAATCACAGCATGCAAGATTAGCAATACATGTATTTCACTTCAGTTAATTACTCAGAACACATGCACAATACAGAGTTTTACTTCAATTAATTACTTTAAATTTCAATGCATTTAGGAGAGACCACACTAAAAGTATCTATTAGAGTCCTCAGATAAATCTAACGAACGTTAGAGAAACTTCATATAACAGTCTCCTCCGGGTCTAGATTTTCTGTCATCACAGTGAAAAATCTGAAAATATAAACATGTACAACATAAAACAATAAATCAGATAACTGTATGACCTAATATCCTGTCTTTAGCTATAGTCATTACCTGAGGGTTCAAAGAACATAAAAAACTATTAGATTAACGGTGCCGTGGTTATAGGAAAAAAAGGAAAGGCATGTGTTCTTACTCATACATTGATCCACCATTTATGACCCTAAACATAAATTTTATTGGTGACTGTTCTGTTATGCTGGTCTTGAAAAAGTATATAGATTTAAGGCAAGATTATTTTCTCATTTTTATTGTAAATGCTAAAATGCCATGTTCTGAACAATTTCTGATTACTTGGTACCACGTAAAGAAACAGTTCTTTTATAGTTATAAACTAGAAATAATCTTTTGAGTGGCTCTGGGATATGAGAAGAACTGCAAAATTGAGAAGAAATAATAATAATAATCAATAACAGAATGTAGATTATAAAGAAACAGGCTAACAGTAAAATAAAAGGCGGTTTAAGCTTCAGGTTCATTTATCAGAGACCAAGTTGGTAAATATACTCTGGAGAGAAGACAGAGTGTATCATGGATGCTAGAGTTCACAAAAAAGGTACCCTGTAGAAACATGATGTCAAAAGGAATATAATCATGTGAAAATCAAAATGTATGTGAAAGAACAAGTTGCTGGGCAAAGAAAAAAGTGATGAAAGAGGCAATAGAAAAGGTGCATAAAATTAGGTGAAAAAATCTGTTAAAATAAAAAAAAAAGATGATTGAGAAGAAATAATCTTGTGGCTGGGACACTGTTGATATACTGTAACAATTAAAATGGAGAATTGTGCAAACATATGTACTAAAGATAGGTTTGTACTAGCTTGATATTTTTCCATGGGCAGCATTATAGATATCTCCATGAAAGAAAAAGGGCATGTTTTTATTTATTTTATTTTAAAGATTATTTCCTATTTTAGGAGAAGAGCCGAATCAGCTGAAATGGGAGGGACGGAGGGTGCCACATAGGGTGTTACACAGAAATTGATATTAACTTAACCCTCTCTGAGCCCTAGGCATTTTCACGATAAGATGCAACGTTAACTGCATATACATATATTTAGTACCCCAGCAGCAAACCTCAGTGCAGTTAGCTTAATGTCTGCACTTTGGTAGGAGATGTATCTTAACTGCATTTATATCCTGCTGTAAGAGCAAAATTATTTATATAACAGTAATGGTCACAGGAATTTTAAGTGTTCAAAATGTTGTTAAAGAATTGCCTTCCTAGTTCCACATTGACTCTTTTGCTAAATGAGTGTTTAAAAGCTATTTAAAAACAAAGGAAAGCAAAGTTAAAAAAAAAAAAAAGAAAAGAAAAGAAAAAAAAAGGAAAATAGAAGAAACCCCAGCAACCTTCAAAAACCCTACTAAAAAAAAATTCTACTGACAATAAACAGAGAAGACACCAATTTATTCCAGGGGTTAAGTTTACAATATAACATAAGTTCAAGAGCCAGTTCTAAAAACACTGAGCAAATGAAAATACTTCATGAATTGCTGGTGTATTCTTAAGAAAGAATAGTACAGTTGAAGGAGCAGTTGCTTTCTGACTTTTGTTGGAAAATCTAAATTCCAACATAGTTGTTAGATGAAACTATACAATCCAAATCTCTTATTGACAATGGAATTTGACTTTGGGTAAGTGACTACATTACTCATCTGTTAGTTATTCTTTAAACAAAAGCAGTTTTGTTGTTCAGCATAGGATATGAACAGATAAACGTCTGATACCCTCTGCACTGAAGCTTGGGGTGCTGCCAAAGCCATCTCCAAGTTCAAGAGTTAGTGTCACAATACAAAAGGATCTGCGTATCTGATTCATTTACATTCAATTTCCACAAGCTGCAAGATATACAAATAATTACTTCTCCTGAGATAACTGAATTCTAAACTTTTCTATGGTTAACTAGAAAGTTCACTTTTTCTAAGACCAAGATATCATGTGCCCTATTCACACAAGAACAATTAGAAATAACTCACATTATAAAATTAACGATTGTTCCAGAATATTCTGGAATGAGACAAATGTAATGGATCACATTTATCTCCAAATTATAATGAACTACCCAGCTAATAAAAAAAAGAGGCAATTTGTTTTTAGTGTACATTGGTTAGTAAATGAAAAAACAATTGTAAACACTGCGTCCTCATGAAGGTACAAAAAACGGTGAATATCCTATACTGTGTATTTGGAAAACAGGGACTCGTGTGAAGACATTTTCATTTCAGAACCATAATAGTGTCTGCAGTCTTTGGTTTTGATTTAAAAATAGGTGTATGTAAAAAATGTAACTTAATGTTAATACCTAACTTTTAGAAAATACTGAGCTTGAAACATAAGAAACGTTCAGAACTGAAACCACCTCTCCTTTGAGAACATTGTTTAACTCACTGCCTACTTTTTTCAGACATTTTTACTTTAAAACATAGTTTAAAATCTTCTGCTCATACGTACTGCATAGAATGTGAAGATATGCTTCAAGAAGTCACAAAATATTTATAATTAGGGAAAAAATTAGGTGAAAATTAATAAGCATTTAAAAATGAAATAGCTATCAATCTGTATTTATGTATATACATGAACACACACATATATAATATATATTTATATGTAAGCCCCATTAATGAGAGATTAGAAAAATAGTATGTATTTTTAATTTGAATCTGTTTCTACCCTATTTTTGTCTACAGTACCTTTTATTAAATAATAGTGGCTATTCAGTAAATATTTATTGACTTTGTAAAATTATTTATTTCACATACTTAAAATAATGCCCAGTATTCAAGAGTGATTTAATTTATTTTTAGATATGATAGATTAATTTTTAAAAGTATGTTACCTTTATTTTAAAACCATTGTGCCAAGGTCGTTCAGTCTACCCGTCATTGAAAAGAAAACCTTTAAATTAAAAGATGATCTTTATTTTTAGATTTAAATAACAACAGCTATTGACTGTTTGACTTTTGGATATCTCCAGAACAGAAAGAAAAGAAAGTTTAGTTAAAACTAAGTAGTATAAATTGACACAGTAACATGTCTACTTTGTTTTATAAATACCTCACTGCAACTAGTAATGATATTTTCCTGGGATAACTTAAGTCAAGGGTAGCAAGTTCAATGCCTAGAGGCCAGGCATGTGAGTACCTTCTGGAGCTGCTGGGTCGGTAAGAGATTTGGGATGAGACATTGGCATACTTATTTAAAAGTATTTAAATTCAGTCTTCGTTAAAAAAAAAAAAAAGTGTACTAATCAAACAAAATCATTTGCATTCCTAATATTTTAGGCAGAGGAGCTAAATTAAAATGAATATACAACATTGATTCTTCAGTGGCTTCTGGAAAGGCAGCACCAGAATAACTTGATTAGTTAGTTAATAAAATTCTAGTTCACAATTGGAAATTCTAATTCTGTGGACCCGGCGACCCATGTTCTTATGCAGAGACAAGTGTATACTTCTAAGATTTTTTTTTTGTTTGTTACAAATACACAAACAAATGATCAAAGAATTATACACGTTTCAAAAATAATCAAACCATTGGAAAGGATAGTGTCTTACTGAAGTAGTGTTTGCTGAAGAGAGGTACCAAACATGAGGCTGTCCTGCTTTAATATTGACTTCTTAAACACATTTTTATCTATTACATTTGTTGTATTTGAGCTTTTGCTGTTGTAAAAGAGAGGCAGTAGAGATCAAGGAAAAGAAGTAATTTGAGCAAGTATGTTAATAAAAATAAATTCTCAATGGTCAATGCTGAAATTTGTTTCTGTTCCTTCTTTCAGTGTATTTCCACTTATTTAAATGAAGCTTCTTAGAAGAGATAACAGGTTATAAATATTGGCACTTAACCAAGAAGCAGAGGTTGAATTAACTATGGGAAAATAAACTTCACTGTGCCTTGATTTTAGGATATTAGAAAGCAGTTGTCTAAACTATATTCATTTTCTTAATCTGCTGCTTTTCATGACAATTCTACACGGTAAAGAAAAAATTCTACGGAAGTGATGTGAAGTATTCATCTTCCTCACTTTTTTCCACCTGACCTGTTTGCTTTGCAGTAGTGTCTTCCGTTTGTCACCCTCAGACTGCCATCCGTGACTAGCCCCTGATATTTCAGGTGAGTGTTATTACAACACCTGTATTATCACAGGCTGGTTTCTGAGAGCGTCCTTGCACACCTAAGTAAGACCGGCTGTGTGATGAGCGACTTGGCAGTGGATTGAGCCCAGGCAGATGACGTGATCTCAGTCAAGAGGATTTTGGCAAGAAGTCTTAGCCAAAAGTCCAGGCAGCCTAGGAGTCCGTGTGAGGAAGGTAGTTATGCGCATGGGGATTTAGAAGAAAGTCTTAAGGATTAAGAAAGTGTTGGTGGGATAGGTCTGCATTTCAGACCTAGCGGGTAACTATGGTCCTCAGTAAGAGCCATTGCAGAAGCACAAGCAGCAAGGGAGAAACAAGAATCCTCTACCAGGACTAGGGACAAAGATATCTATCTAGTCTTAGCAGATCTAAGGTTCTAAGCTTCTTAGGCCCAGGAACTAGAGTTTAGAAGTTGAGTTTAAGGTTAGAATGAGATTTGAGGGTGAGCTGACTCTTTTGATTCTTAAAATCTTCCTGTCTAACATCAAAGATTTGTTTCAGAATCAGAAACCAGAAGTCAGAATTTAATTGACCTGTTCAAGATCATAAGCCAATCACTGCTGGGGCCAAAATTTGATTCCAGGAGTTCAATTGGCAGACCAGGGCTCTTTCTGCCATATTAGAAATGCAGATAGAATATTTAATTGTTTTTGACACATTCACTTGTAACTTTTGTTTTTATTACTATAAAGAGAATTATAAATTAGAGTCAGGTTACTGGAGATATGTATTGAAGCAATTCACAGACACATCTAGTAAAAATATACATAAATCTGTGTTGGATTTTTAGAAAGCCTCAGAATTGATTGATTTTTCTAATTATTATGCATCTGTATGAGTTAATTATACATGAATTCATTATAGACTGTTCACAATCACAAGACTTTCCGATTGGAAAATTTCATTGTAAGCAAATTGCTTAATAATACATAATATATCTATCTTATTGATAATTTTTTCTTTCATTCTCCAAATTTGGCATTAAAAAAATTTCTTGAGATTTTATTTTATCATAGTTTAAATTTTCCTGTCTTTTTATTGTCCTAATTACAAAGTTTTGAATAAAAAGTTTATATGAGATAAATTTCTGTATTATTGGAAAACCATTAATTCAAAGCTATTAATACTCTATCCAGTCATAATTTAATTTATAATTTCCTGTTCTATTTTTGACTTTAAAGTTAGGACAGACACCTCTCACCTCTTTTCATAGAGGAAATCATCATTCCACCTTAATCTTACAGAATTGATATAAAAGGAACTAATATGTTTCATATTAACCAAAACATAAAAACAAATATTATTTTAAAATTTAGCAAATGATGGTACTTTGGAGATGAATTGCCTTAGATCACAGGGTTTTGTTTGTTTTTAAGCAAAACTGATTTTTTTCTAACAGCGAAATCATTGGATTTTATGACCATCACGGGACCAGGAAGTTGATATTACAGTTCCATTTTACTACATAGAATCACACTGAAGAATTAAAGTGGGCAATAAACTGAGCTAGAGACTAAGTTCTGGTGTCAAGGCACCTAGTGGAAGCTGCAGGTGTGGGGTTTGGGAGGCACACGGGCCAAGGAGGTAGAGGCTTTTGAGAAAATTTCTGGCACTGAGAACATAGATTCAGGCAATCTACAGTAACAGAAGATTTTTATTTATTCATCTTTACCAACTAGAAAAACAAAGAAAAAGTAAAAAAAAAAAAAAATGAATGGTATGTCCAGAGATTTCAAAAAATACTTGCAAGTGCTGAAAATAGGAGAAAATATTATGTAGGAATATCTATAACAAGATATCTATAACAAGAAATCTACACTGTGCCTACTGAGGCATAATTCAAGAAACAGCAGCATCAGCACCAACTACGAACTCGTTAGAAATAAAGGCTATTGAAACAGAATTTGCATTTTAACAATATCTCCAGGTAGGTAGTATGTACATTAATATTTGAGATTAAAGTTTGGGGAGGCTATTTTTTGACATTAAAGTGAATAAAAATGTACATTTAAATATTATCAAAATAACTTACAAAATTTTTCTTTAAAGTTTGAATTACCAATTTTATTTTTACTTCTTGTTCTCTCTCGATTTTCTTCTTATGAAATATTTAATTATTGAGGTATTTATGAAGTATGTTTTGTCAAAGCATCCTGCTAAGTTTCTTATTATAATATTAAAATATTTTGTTTTTTAATGAATGGACATGAACTATGAGCTTGCTTTTTAAACTACAATTACATTCCTTCCCAGTTTTTTGTTGTCGTTGGATGGTGTATTTTTCTTTTACAACATTATTTTTAATAAGCATGCAAATATAAAAGCATCAGGATTGCTTTGCAACCACTGTACCGCCTCCATCATGTTTACTAGATTATAATTCTACACATCTTATTTTGTTTTGCTTTATTTTAAGTTGCTTATTTCCGGCCTAACCCGAATACCTATTAGTCTTGACTTCAAATGTCTTTTAATGCTGTTCAAAAACTGAATTCCACCACCCAAAGCAAAGTTTAGACATAGAAATAGATGTTTTAAAAAATGTGCTACCAGCACGAAAAGCAGGACCCAAAGACAAGTTCCAAAAATATTTTTGGCGAAGACAGTATCAGTGAGGTAAATGTCATTTTCCCCAGACGTCTGCTTTCAAGTTGATTTTCAGACATATATAAAATTCTGATATATTTGCTAAGATAGTCATTTCATTGCCTTGAAAATATGTCAAATAGCTGAAGAAAGGAAAAAAAGGTAAAATTCAAATTGTACCTTTTTCCCCCTCAATTATAGATGAAAACGTGAGTCACAGGTAGAAAGAGGGTAAAGCAGTTCACCATAAAAATGATAGAAGGTTCTAGGTCAAGTTGGCTATTGGAAATAAAGCCACTATCATGTTTCATCAAATATTAGGATTCAGTGTCAAAGGTTTTCATTATACACAGGGTACAAAGTACTTTGTAAATCACCATATCCGCTGACATTCAATTACATTCAGCCTTATTACTATGAACTGTGGAGTGTTTTTAGGTGTCTACTAGCAGTAAAACCAGCCTTTTCATTAAGTAAACTTGGCATTCACATATGGCCCCAAAGTTCACAAAACTCCTTTAAACATCCAAGGTATAGACGCTGATCATTTTTAAATGTTTCGAAGTACAGACTAATTACCTAAGAATTTTAAAAATGAACACCTGTCCATATGCTTAAGGCCTGATCAAAATAGTAGAGCAGAACTTGTGCAAATCAGGTAGTGATTTTCCCAAGAAAATGTAGTTCATTCACATCTATATCTATAGGATCTCTGTTTGGCACAATAATATATTTTTTATGAATGAATCTGGTGCTTTTATAAAGTAGTTGCAAAGTCTCTAGAAACACCTGTTTTCATTTATTGTAGTTCTAGATTAATAGCCCCTGTGTAGGACAGGTAGTATTGAATGATAAGACTCAACATTTTACCATTCTCACACTTCCAGGTAATATGGACTCATCTTTTCTCTCTATCTTATATATATTCTTCCGACTGAAGACTCTTTATATGTACCTTTTAGATCAGAGGTTTAAAACATTAGCTGTGTTTGAGTCATTTATAAAACTACAGATCCTTTGACCTGTACCCAGGTACTCTGATTTAATGTTTGGTAAGATGCCCAGAGAAGGTATTAATAATAATAATAATAATAATAATAATAATAATAATAATAATTATTATTATTGCCCCAATAAGGGGAGAACAGAAAACGTTTATGTCTAATATGCAATCATGATTGAGAGTCACTCTTAGGTCATGGCTGTTGGGGGATGAAAGCCTCTATATAAGTTTGTAAATAATGGAGGAGAGAGAAAGTATTCTTGGAAGATATTCTTAAGGCTACCAGAAATTTTTTGGACATTTATATGACCCACATAATCTTTTGAGATTTATTTGCTGATGTATCTTTTACTATATATAGTATGTGTTTACATATATATAGATATATATTCTCGGGTGCATGTTATACCCCATAATTACATAGAAATGAATATTTTATTTGAATTTGGTTTAAAATCACCTTTGAAAGAAAGGCATTTCAAACTTTAAAGTCAGGTATGAAAGCATCTTGATGAGTCATATTTATCCATATCCACAAGAGGGTGCTAATGATCTGTAAATGTAAACGGTGTAATTCAGAATTAAATTGGTATTTATATATGTAGGTTGAAATTATTTGCTATCATCAAATTTTTCTTTTCTTGCCCACAATGTACTAAAAGGTTCCCTTTCTTTGGAAAATAAAATAATTTCCTGTAGAGGTGTTATTTAAGCTTTCTAATTTAAATACTTGATTATTGTTATAGTACAGAATTGTTAAATATATTTTAAGGAGAGAGACAAGGATGTTTCCAGCATCTAATTTTTAAAATATTTCTAATGCCTAATTTATTTTTCATGAAAATATTATAGTTTTATCAGGATAAAAAGTAACATTTATTTTCTTTATGACTATGAATGACTGAGCAGATTTAATTTGTTTCCTAATCTATAAAACTCAGAATTAGAATGTGCTCAAAATTTGCAAATGTTAAAATAATTTTTGATAGTATTATGAATTTGAGGAGGTACACGTTTTCCTTAGTTTGGACTTTAAATAGTTAATAGTTTCCCCAAACTTAACTTTGTAATAAAAGAACTTTCTAAAATATAAACACAGGAATCATCTATGGAATTTACTTCAAAAAACATTACGAGGGCCTTTTTCTTTTCTTACTTTCTTTTTTTTTTTTGAGGCAGAAAGTGCTTGGATTTTATGAACAGAGTAGGCACGTTCCCTATTCTCAACAAAAGTGCAGTTTAGTGAGTTTAAAAGTATTACTATAGTGGAGATTAATAAGAGATTGTAATTCCCCCTCCCTTCCCCTTCTCCCTTTTCTCCAGTACTATTTGCTGGCCTCAGGATTAGACATCTTCCTAAAGGGGAGGAGTCAAAGCATCCACCTTTCCGAACCATAGAATTTCCATGCAGTGTGGTGAGCTTGTAAGGCAAGTATGACTTCTGTCTTCCAAACAGAAGATATTTGACTCTTGTAACATATGGCTATGAGTGAAGCAGAGAAGCAATTTGAGCTAAACCATGAAAACATATTTTTTACTATTCCAAAAACAGTTTGTTTACTCTGGGACAACTTTCTAGTCTTCCTGTCCTCCAGTGGTCCAGCATGATTGAGTTCTTCACAAGCATGTTGAATTGCTTCAGTACCGAATGAAGCTTTTTGAAGACTTTCCCTCAGAGCCCTTTATAACATATTCCCTTTATGGTAACACTTATCTCCACTCGTACTTTTCCAGTTTTCATCATGTGCAAATGGAAGCACATTTCTATTCTTGAGAAACTAGGCTGGATTCACGCTGAAGTTGGTCTGTCTTCGGAAAGATAAATATAGTTAAAAGTCTTTAGCGATGAGGCCGAATGTAGTCATCGTCATTGTCATTCAATTCAGAATTCTCTTGCTACTGAGATTCTGTGAGTATTGCAAAAGTAGCTTCATGAATTTAGATCAGAGCTGTCCAGACTCTTAAGTTGGGCGCATGAATCCTGTCACCTGGTCTCACTTACCACCAGCGTCCTGAGCCATGGTTACATGATGACTGGCCCAGATGCTTTTCCCCTTACTGTTGAGATGTCTGGTAGATGTTTTGACTTCACTAACCTGTTTTGCCATGTTCGCCGGGGGAGTGTTGAGAGGACCCATAGAGAATGACTTTTGGTTTTCAATACTCCAGCATTACTGAGTAATGCTTTGGGTTGGGGTTAAAGGGATGTGAAGGGAGAAAATGGACTCCAGGGACCCCTGAGCAAGGTAAAAACTGGTCAGAATTTGTGGAAATGGATAGAGAGATTTTATAACTCCTAGAATATACAAGTGAAACATCTTCAAGTAGCAAAGGCAGGACTTTCTGCTTTATTTCACAAGATTGCTATGAAGTTACACCTTACCCCTCTATTCATTTCTACAGTTTCCATACCATAATAAGAAAGTTTCTGAACTATCATAATAAAGACTTCTTATGATGTTTATTTTGGCTCATTACTGACAAATAACTGGAATAAGTAAGAAGCACAGATGTGTTTTTTAATTGAAAGGTAAGATCGTGGCAATAGTCAAACTAACGCCAGCAAGGGGCATGTGATGGAAATATGTTCCCACCCTTTATCACAGCCCAGTGTACACCTTGGAAATATGCTGCATTTAAAAAAATTTGGCAGAATATTCTTGATTCCATATTTTTAAAAAAAACTGAGACAACCAATTTTCTTACTACTTGCCCAATTGTAGCACTTATGATATCAATGGGCTTAGCAAGTATAGTATACAAATTCAAGTCACATTTTATATTAAAAAAAAAAAAAATGTATTTGTTGACGAAAGCCTATTGTTTTCTTCCAGGCCTAGTCTATGAACTCTTAGTGACTAACATAAAAGATGCAATTAAATTGTATGCCTTTTAACTGAAATTTCATATATGTGGTCTATTTATTCAGGGACTTCAAACTTTATCTCTTCTATAGGATAGTTAATACATAAAATACATTAAGGAATTCACAATTACCATTCGAAACTCGTTATTGAGAATGTTTAGCAGCAATACAGTAAAGTTATAAACACATCTACATGTTTCTTTCACTGTCTTGCTTTGTATAGTTTTCTCCAGAAACAAATTCCCCAAATTTAACAAGGAAAATTTCATGGCTAATTAGATTTGCAAAATAGCCTGGAAACTAACAGAAAAAATAAATTTGAAAAGAGGGTGGCAGTTTGTCCAAAGTATCCATGAAATCTTTACTGCCACCATATAAGGTATATTTTTCAATTTATTTTGCAAAAACAGTTTTTTAAATAATATATAAGTGCATACAAAAATGACTAGTGGGAAAAAAAGCCTAGAAGGGACTTCTTATTCATGTGGAAAGAGTATCCTCATATTCTCGTATATTTTAGAGAATTTATACTTTTATCACATAATTTAAAGATTTTTTTATCATAATATTTGCTGGAAAAATCTACTGGTCATTTTGGATGAATGATACTGTAGTTGGCCAGTAGATGGCACTATTGTCACTGTCTAACAAAGTGCTGAGTCAGAGCTGGCGGAAGCTCACATGTGCACACATTCTTTCACTTAAGGGGAGAGGACTACCATCCAAGGATCAGCCTCAAAAGTCATTATTAATTTGAACTGACACCAAAGTTTCATCCTTTTGCAATACTATGTTTTAAAGGCACAGACTCTTCCTCACACCTTTGCTATTAACTAACTGCTCCATTGGGATAGCCTAAAACTCTTTTATATGTAATGATTTTCTTTTCAATGATTTCAGTACTTTTGCTAGCATAATAGAAAAAAATCTTACAGAAATAATACTTATCCTTCATGATAAGGATAATACTCTCTATTCATCTTTGATATTTATTACCCCCTTTTCAATTATGTATTTCAACAGCATTTCAATAATATTTAAATAGCATTTCAATAGCATTACATTATACATGATATTGATCTTAAGGGTTAGAATAAACTCAGTTTTCATTAGGAAGATAATCTGTTTTTACATTTTTTCACAAATTGCTGAAATTACCTCCTACCAGCTCTTTTGACAATCCTAAATCCATTTACTGCTATTTTTTATCGTAAAACAAATAAAACCATAATAGCAATGACAACAAAACTTAGTTCCCCACTTTTCCCTGTAATGGTTGTGTGGTTTCAATTGTCCAGTTTAATACTGAGTTAGTCATTAGGCTAAATGGATTGGTAGCTCGAAAAAGGTGGAAATGATCGACAGGCACAAATGTACTTGTGAGCATTTCTCTAAAAGTCCTCGCAAATGTTCCTTGCACGGGAGCAGTTAAGCGTGTCAGTCCCTTCTTGCTAAGTTTTGGTTTTGCTCCCATCAAAAAGTTAAGGTTTGCCATCCTAGGGTTTTCATTTTACTTTGACCATGGTTATCTAGTTTGCCTTCCTAGGATTTTCATGGTTGATTGATGGTGTGAAATAATGTATCGATAAAAGAGTGCTTTGCAGACAACTCCACAGAGTTTATCTGTTTTTGTTTTATTTGCCGTTGTGCTTTCTTGTAACTCAGAAAATTGATGGATGACTATTGTATTTGGGCCTGTGTATGTGTATATAATTTTCTTCAACATATTTAGGATGTCTTTCATCTTTTATAAAGACAAATTTTATTCCAAGTAATTTGGGTATAAAGAGTGTATCCCATGAATTCTCCTATTCATTATATCTCATCTACTATGAGAGCCACGAAAGGAAGCTAACTTTTAAATATTGGATTTGACAACCTCATTTTAAAACAGAAATGGCATAAACAAAGATGAAACATTTTCTAGGAACATTCAAAGAGATTAAACATTGCATTTTGTTTAGATGCCTAGCATCATTGATACCATCCCATAGATATGGCTGAATCAGGATTAAATTACTGTTATTCTTTATATTTAGGATTGAAATTAGATGCCAAATAGCCTGCTGTTGGTGTTGAATGCTTCAGCCCTATTAATAAGTGAAGTTATTTGAGACAAAATCATCTCTAATTTTTATTTTAATTTGGTGCAGTTCAATGAAGTTCAAGGCTTTGCCCTCTTAGTTTTCTTAGGATCCATAAAGACATGGTTTCTCTCTCTTAGATGTGCTAGGTGCTATACTACATGTAAAATAGGAAAAGTCCTTATGTGTTCCTTGGAGTCAGGGAATGTTCTTATTTCTCTTCGTGCCCCATAATTAGTATGACGCCTTATACAGGCTCGTTTGTTGCTCAATAAATATTTAATGTATCTTTAAACAGGACAGCTGGTTCTCTGCTAAACCTGGCAATTTGCTCTTCAAAGTTTTGTCTGTCAGGGGCTACCCACATCAGTCTGTCTTCTAAGCAGCATATTGATTCTCTCTATCCTCTCTAGGGACCAAGAAGATTCCTAAAAACAGTATTCTATTCTACTTGATTTATATGCCTTTCTTTAAAGATTATCTGGAGATTTTTCTTGCAGGGTTGCACTTATTTTTTAATTTGGGACTTCATTAAGATAACTCAAAAGATTAGTTGAGAAGTTATAGAAACCATATATGTATATAGTGTATGATTTTTCATAAGCTTTAAATCCACATGTGCAATCATATGACTAAACTTAGAAAATGTGATCCTGTCACGTCCAGGCAGTTTTAGTTATTTCCAAGATTTCTTTCAGGTATTTGAAGTTTAAACCCATTTAAATTCAGGATTTTACCTCTCTCCCTCTTTCTGTCTGAATGTGATTTTAAATCATGGAGATTACACAGGCTATAAGGGGGTGGGCCTTTATCAGTTTTCTGCAGGCCTCTGCTGAGATGTGCAATAACTCTACAGTTTTGGCACCTGCTAAGACTTCATAGGTTTCATTTGCTACTGAGGGAGAGGGTGCAAGCCTCTTCTCATTGTAGCATCCCTTCCTCGTATCTGTGTGACATCTCTAGTCCTTTCTCTTTCTCTTTCGTTTTCTCTTTCTCTCTCTCTCTGATAACTTTGCACTTCGTTCACAGATGCTGGGAAAGGGCACTTCTTATCTAGTCCTTTGGGGTGAGGGAAAGTTGCCGGCTGCCTCAGGTTGTCCAACAGTACCCTGCGGCCATCTCTGCTATCCTGCTCCATGGCACAGTGGCATGTGTGAGGCTACTGCTTCTAGGAGTTCCAGATGGACAGTGAGCCATTCTTTCCTCTTGGGGTATCGGCCTTCTTTAGAGGTCTTCTCTCTACCTGCCCTTGCTCCATCATCACTCTCTCACTTTAAAGGAGAACAAGACCCAGGACATTCCATACCATGGTGTCAGTCCCTTAATTTGACCCCTTTGGTTCTCTAGAAGCTCCTATCTGATCTACAAGGTAGGCAAAAAAGCAAAGCAAAGCAAAGCAAACAGCATTCTCAGTAGGCCTTCTTCTGACTACTCTTAGGCTGGGTTTTTAAAGCTTAGGGCAAAACTTTGTTCCAGGGTTTTGTTTTGTTTTGTTTTTTGTTTTCCTATTGGCATCTCTCCCTCTGGCAATGCTGGCCTTCAGAGTTAAAGGTGTATGGGGAGTGTGAGATGGGAAGAAGACCTTCAGGTCATGCCTCATGAACCACCCCTGTTCTAACTCAATATAATGAACTCTACAAGGAAGGGGCACTAGGCACTTTAGACATCTTTATAACAACTCTATGAAAAATTACTTCATTTTTACAGGGAGAAACAGGATTTAGAAAGCTAAGGATGTCATAACAACAAATTATAGAGAAGGACGATGGCAATGTAAATTCAATGTTACTTATCAATATTCTCTCTCTTGGATATTAGTGACAGTTTTAGACATGAAATACCAGGGAAATAGATATTCTAATTCTGGTGTGCTTTTTCTCTTGCCATCACCCCTGTTCTATATTATCTGTTTTAACAAGCTGGGGTGGTCCACAGTCTCATTTTGAGTCACCCTGGTCCATGTCAGAATGGCTATTTTTTGGTATCAAGACTGATATAATAATTACAAGCTCATCTTCTCTTTGGTATTCTTAGTATAGGCCAGGGTTTATCCACCTTGCCCCTTGACATTTTGGACCAGATAATTTTTGGATAAATTCAGATAATTTAAACAGTTGTGGAGGAATGTCTTGGGTATTGTAGCAGCATCCTTGACCTTTACGGACTAGATGCCAGTAGCTCTCCCATCGGTCATGACAATCAAACATGTCTTTAGACATTGCTAAATGTTCCCTTGGAGGCAAAATTGCCCAACTTCCATTAAAAACTACTCTATAGGTTTTTTTATCTGTAACTCTATAGTAGTCTACTGTCGTGTACTCTACTGTTCCAGAATTATTTCTATTCTTTATTCAAGACTCCCAAACTGTGTAAAAGCTTACAATATGTTCTGGAGTAGATTCTAGTTTTGTAATGCTTGAAATTTATATTATTTTGTGATCTTTTCTTAAGAAAAGGAATACAGAATTTTATGAAAATAAAGCTAATCATAATAGTTAATTATTTCGAATGAGAAAAAATTACAGGGAATCACAAATTTTAAAAAGCTGACAAATACCACAAGTATCACAAAATCCAGAAAAAAGTACAATATAGTTATTAATTAGCTGTTTATAACACTCCTTTTGGACTACATTTTTGGCTACCTATTCTTTGATAACCTCTTTCTATAATGAGATTTTTAACATTCTTTTTTTTTTTTTAATAGAAGGAATAGATTATTTAGGTTTTCTCTACCATGGATAAATTGACTTTTGTTATTATTGATATTTCAAAAAAGTTTTTTTCAACTTCCCAACTTGTTATGCTTGTGATCCAACAAATTGCAATCCACAAAACATACAATTTTACCCAGGCATTTCTCTTCTTTCAGTATTGCTACAGGTTGGAGTCCTGTACAGAAATTCTGATAAATTCTATTTCATGTGGTTGCCATCAACAAAGAGCTAAAATGTGAGGAATGTTTAATAATAATTAATAATAATAAATGTGGTGTTATTGAGTTTATTCATGATGAGAGGACATTTCTGTTTTTATTAGTCAACCACGACAACAGAATCCTCCGCTCACAAATTTATAGGTTTGATTATTGGAAGAATCTTTCACAGACTAGCTTTTAGATACACTCATTTTGATACTTTTTCTTCTTCCACTTCACACATTCTTTAAGTTCTTGGTGCCATAGGACAATTTCATGTAGGCATACAACATCTGTCTTTTCACGTTATTGTCATGATCCCGTGTAAGTCAACACAGGACACATTGGGCACGGTACACCAGGAATGCTAGCAGAAACTTAATTATGCATAGAGATGACTGAACCACACAAACATAGTCAAATAAAATATAATCCCAAATCACTTTAACCTCAGCAGAATCCACAGAATACCCCTGGCAACTGCAAAATACACTTAAACATAATGGAAAAAGAGCGGAAAGAGATGTTTTCACTGATGGTGGTTAAAACATCTTATTTTTTGTGAATTTTACGAAATTTCCCCTAGTGCAAATACATTCCCATGGCCGCTCCCAGGGCCTTGGAAGTGACGTGCAAATGAGTGGCCCTAAAACATTAACTTCATTAGTTTAAAGTGAACATTTTAACCATAGCTGCTGTTGGAAAGATGGTGGGGGAGATACAGAAGAAGAGAATACTGAGGCAGGAGATTTATTTTGGGTCACAGGAAACGAGTAGAGAATAAAGAGTTCAAGGTTTCTAAAAGATGCAAGAAAAATGTCCCAGCAATAATCGATACAGATACTTTACTTTTCTACCTTAATACTATTAA
>NW_006433946.1:2438644-2443575 GCF_000325575.1 Pteropus alecto
CACTTATAGTACATGGTACATTCCCACTGAATTAAGAGCACACTTGATTAGTTTTATCTGTTCTAGAATTTCTTATAAATGAAATTATGCAGTATGTATGGTTTTTCTATCTGGCTTTTTAAGCTCAACAAAATGTTTCTGATAGTCATCCCTGTTTTGGGTCTATCATTTATTTCTTTCATAGCTGAGTCACATTTCATTGAATATTGGACCATGATTTGTTTACTCATTCACTTGCTAATGGACATTTGGGTCATTTCTAGTTCTTGGGCATTGTAAGAAAAACTGCTATGAATGTTTATGTATAAGCCCTTACATGGCTATATGTTCTAATTTCACTGGGGCCAGTACCTAGATTGATTATATGGCACACATATGTTTAAGGGATTATCATGGGCAAGTTACTAAATTTTGCTATACTTCAGCTTTCTCAGTTTCTGTAAATGAAACTTTAGTGTCTAATTGATAGGGTATGATGCATCTAATTCATACAGGGTGTTTAGCACCATGTCTGGTACACAGTAAGCATCCAATGCATGAAATGATGAAAGTTATTATTAGATAAGGATGTTCTCTAGGATAGATGAAAATTGAGGCTTCAGTCACTATGGTCGTTGGTTGGTTCCTTGATGCAAAAGGAAAATCAAGTTGTTTGGAGCCCAGTGTCAGGGTTCTAATCCCTACACCATCACTTGGTGGTTTGGTGTCCATACAGAAGTTCTTAATTTCTCTGAGGTAGTTTCCTCATTTGTAAAATTAGAGAAAATTTTGTTTTACTGGTAGTATTAGTAGTACCATTATTATGACTATTTCCATACAGCATTCAGATTTTAAAGGACATTCCTCATATGGAAAGGCATATTGTTCAAATAGATTTTGTGTAGCTTGATATTTAAACGAAGAGGGTAAACTGAATTTGATAATTGACTTGCATAGTAAAGGTGTTTTCATAGCTATAACAGCTTGTCTCTCTTTGTTTCTCCTTGTATAATGGCCTGATGCTGGAGAATACCTTTCCAAAACCTATAGCTTTGGTGGTCTCACTCAATCAAAGCACACTCCCTCTAGGATGTTTTTTTATTTTTACAGCCTGGTTGGTATTTATGGGAGTAAGTTGATAGAGATCTTTTTCTTTGCTGCTCCATGAGATTTATGCAATTGAGGATTTTGTTGTGAGTTTCCTGACAGATGGGGGAGGGAGACATGGAATTGTAATGGCACTCAGACATGAAACAGAAGCTGTGATGCATCTAGTTTCTATAGTCTAATTTCTGTAGCACATAAATACCAAAAGCTCAAATTTTGCCTTATTTGGTAATGGCACTGCCTGAATATAGGTTGATACAGAAGGAACTAGATTGACAGGGAAACTAAGGAGCTACTATAATATGAAAAAAGGAAATTTGCTTAGATAAAGTTTCATGGAAAATTATTTCTGTCAGCAAGAATAGAAACATTACATAAACTAATCCCAGGAGGATGGCGTAGCAGCACAAAGACCTTAGGCCAGAATGAGATGGTATTGTCCAACGAACAGAAAGAAGGTCATTATGGTTGAATTAAATGGATGATGGGGTGAGTGGACACCTTTTCCAGTACAACACCAAACCCCAAAAAACAGCTCTCTCACTTGGAATGGATAAAGAGAGGTGAGGAGTGAGGTAGACAAGGGGTCAGATTGTGAGAGTGGCAAGAATATGACAAGAACTACCTTGTATATTTAATATAATTATTATAACTATTAATTCTTACTCTCTGCTATGGTCTGAGTGTTTATGTTCCTCCAAATTAATACGTTGATATCTTAACCTCTAATAGTAATGATATTAGTAGGTGGGGCCTTTGGGAAGTACTTAAGTCATGAGGGTAGAATCTTCATGAATGGGATTAGTTAGTGCCTCATGGAAGAGACTCCAGAGAGCTCCCTCACCCCTTTGGCTATGTAAGTATACAGGCAGAATGTACTGACTGTAAACCAGGAAGTGGTCCCTTATCGGAACATGACCATGCTGGCACCTTGATCTTGGACTTTTCAACCTCCAGAACTGTAAAACATATATTTCCGTTGTTTGTAAACCACCCACTCTATGATGGTTTGTTACAGCATCCCAAATGGAGTAAGGCACTTTTTATTAATCCAATATTTCAACCAAATGACTTACTATTCTTTGATAATATTTCTTTCTTTCCTGTTTTTGCACTTTTGCTTATACGCCCTTTTGCATAGCAATGGTTTCTTTCCTTTCCCATGTTTTACCCAAATTTTACATTTTTCAAGGCAAGTTAAAAAAATAGATCCTTCATGAAGCCTGATAAGTTCATCCTCTAATTTCCCCATAATATTTGGCACGTATCATTTTTTATGCAATTATTTTCTGCTGTATTCTATAATTGTTATTCTTCAAATGATTGCTAGAGGGCAGCAGTCATGTCTTACTCATCATGGATAATTCGTGTGTCTAGCAGAGAGTGCTCACACTACATTGAATAAAAGAAATATACCTGTTCACTTTTCCAGAAAAATTCCAATTACTCTCGAATCAAGTTTTCTTCAACTTTGTATCTCTAATGTCTAGTACACCACCAGGCATACAGGAGGTGTTCAGGGTAATTTTAAGTAAATAAACCAGTTATTAGTATTATAATTTAACAGAAATATTATATAAGATTTTAAACAAATAATAGTTAATATGGAGAGGGTGAAAAGTAGCAATGATACATCATACTTCACATTTAATATAAGAAATTTTTCACATTTAATATAAGAAATTTTTATAAGTGATAGGAAATTCTGGTAAAATGTGGAAATACTGATGTGATTATTTTGTAAAGCTAATGCCTTCTGTTGAACTTTTTAGAGTAATATTTATCTTCAGAATAGTTATTTTCTTAGTATGAGATTGTTCGGCAATATTGTTCATTCTTCTCTCTGTTCTTATTGTGTATTCATTAACTAGGGTTAATAAATTACCAACATTGTCTTGAAAGTCAAATAAGTGCTACATCGTTAGGTCATGAATTATATTAGCACTGTGTCTTGGCTATAGGTAGACTTGTGCGTACAATAATTTGATGCCCTCATTGTGCGGGGAGGCTACCAGTTGGACTTATGACCAAAACTACTTCAGGATTTTCTTCTTTGCAAATAACAAACTATAACTATGTGCTGATAATTTTGATTTAAATTATTAATTACTTTAATGTATATTTTAAATAATTATTTTGTAGTTTATAATTCACCGTGTACTCATTAGCATTGTTATAGTTATACCAGAAACACAGTATATGCTCATGGGAGCAAAAGGACATTGCAGTTTTAGAAATAGCAATAGAGAACCGAGAGAAAGATGGAAGGGTATAACTTGAACAGTTACAGCTCTTTGGGGGCTTCCTGAATAATCAACGGGCACTGAAGCTGTTTAATCTCATAGATAAAGTTACATAAACTCTAAATTTCTTACATGTTTATTATAAGCTGATAGATTTATTGGATACATTTAAATGGTTTAACATAGAAACAATATTGTGTGAAATCAGTATTTCAGTATTTTCTAGTTTCTTTGATTGGCCCAATGCCAAAAATTTTATCAAATTCTAATTCTAACAGGCTAGAAACTGATTTGTGGAAATAATATAATAAGTGATGTGGGAGGAAAACTATCCATGTTAATCATATTTGAGTACTTTTCTATGCCCGCACAGAGGCTTTCTAATTTCCCAAACTATCTCAGACTGAAGCTGGTTTGAAGGCTAAATTTAAGAGTGTTTCTTTCAAAAGATTTGGTAAGCTGAATTAGTGGGTCTAAATTCTTCAGTCCTTGCTATGGCCTCATGCAGATACTTCCTTGACTTGATTTTCAGGCTTTGGATAGATTTTTGCAGTGGATATTTGAGTTTTATTTCGGTCATTGGGGATTTTAGTTGATGTGACATTGTTTTGTGCTGTTATGTGCATGTTGTGTCTCTATTGTTGTGAGACATATCTCTGCCTATGGATAACCAATGTTATGGCCTAGCTGGCCCTATCAGTTCTTATTATCATTACAAGATACCCTCAGCACAGGAAGAGAAAGAACAGGTGTTCGCAATGGTCAGTTATCTAAAACAATAAAAATCTCTAAAATGAAGTAGCCTGGGAGTGGCAGGTGGGGTAGGGGCTAGTTCTTTTCCTAGTCATGGGTGACTGGCGATGTGTTTATTTGAGATAGCCATTTTTGAAGTGGGTGACTCAGCAATCAAAACTTAAGTCAGGCACTTGATTTACAAAAAAAAAAAGAGAAAACCCAACTGTCTGGGCTTACACTGCACTACACGCTTGTAGAGAGTTCTGAAAGGAGCTTGAGTGGTTGAATTTATCCATTTTTTGCTTTGTTTTTACCAAGAGAAGAACACGCCTGTGCAACCTCTTATTAAAGAGGGTGAAAAACACTTGGGAAATACTTGAATTCAACCCACACTTTGGAGTCAAACCTAACCAAGCCTAGCCTAGGTCAGCTGAACCCCAAGCGACTCATAAATGATTAAGTCTTATCATTTTCTGCTCTTGAGTTTTGGAGTAGAACTTAGTAGAACTACTAAAGCCACACCTTTGTGGCAATGGCTGACGGATAAGTGTTCAAGATGTCCTGATTGACTAGTAAAATCTTGAGCTTCATTTTGCTAATGAAAAACATGAGACATTACCTGATTAAGTGATTTTCCTGAAGATAGATCAGACCTCAGAAAGTAATCTGAGATTACCTTGTGTCAACATTACTTTGAGCCAGGACATTTTAAATCAAACTTTAAACCAATAAACATTTTTCCTGTTTGCTTCAAAAGATTCTTGCAAAGCAATTTTTCTGGGCAAATAGTTACTTATCTGGAGAAATAACTATCTTATCAGAATATCAGTTTCTCACTTAAATAAACAACTCACTGATTACGACATC
>NW_006433946.1:2443649-2487044 GCF_000325575.1 Pteropus alecto
GAGAGAAAGATGGAAGGGTATAACTTGAACAGTTACAGCTCTTTGGGGGCTTCCTGAATAATCAACGGGCACTGAAGCTGTTTAATCTCATAGATAAAGTTACATAAACTCTAAATTTCTTACATGTTTATTATAAGCTGATAGATTTATTGGATACATTTAAATGGTTTAATATAGAAACAATATTGTGTGAAATCAGTATTTCAGTATTTTCTAGTTTCTTTGATTGGCCCAATGCCAAAAATTTTATCAAATTCTAATTCTAACAGGCTAGAAACTGATTTGTGGAAATAATATAATAAGTGATGTGGGAGGAAAACTATCCATGTTAATCATATTTGAGTACTTTTCTATGCCCGCACAGAGGCTTTCTAATTTCCCAAACTATCTCAGACTGAAGCTGGTTTGAAGGCTAAATTTAAGAGTGTTTCTTTCAAAAGATTTGGTAAGCTGAATTAGTGGGTCTAAATTCTTCAGTCCTTGCTATGGCCTCATGCAGATACTTCCTTGACTTGATTTTCAGGCTTTGGATAGATTTTTGCAGTGGATATTTGAGTTTTATTTCGGTCATTGGGGATTTTAGTTGATGTGACATTGTTTTGTGCTGTTATGTGCATGTTGTGTCTCTATTGTTGTGAGACATATCTCTGCCTATGGATAACCAATGTTATGGCCTAGCTGGCCCTATCAGTTCTTATTATCATTACAAGATACCCTCAGCACAGGAAGAGAAAGAACAGGTGTTCGCAATGGTCAGTTATCTAAAACAATAAAAATCTCTAAAATGAAGTAGCCTGGGGGTGGCAGGTGGGGGAGGGGCTAGTTCTTTTCCTAGTCATGGGTGACTGGCGATGTGTTTATTTGAGATAGCCATTTTTGAAGTGGGTGACTCAGCAATCAAAACTTAAGTCAGGGCACTTGATTTACAAAAAAAAAAAGAGAAAACCCAACTGTCTGGGCTTACACTGCACTACACGCTTGTAGAGAGTTCTGAAAGGAGCTTGAGTGGTTGAATTTATCCATTTTTTGCTTTGTTTTTACCAAGAGAAGAACACGCCTGTGCAACCTCTTATTAAAGAGGGTGAAAAACACTTGGGAAATACTTGAATTCAACCCACACTTTGGAGTCAAACCTAACCAAGCCTAGCCTAGGTCAGCTGAACCCCAAGCGACTCATAAATGATTAAGTCTTATCATTTTCTGCTCTTGAGTTTTGGAGTAGAACTTAGTAGAACTACTAAAGCCACACCTTTGTGGCAATGGCTGACGGATAAGTGTTCAAGATGTCCTGATTGACTAGTAAAATCTTGAGCTTCATTTTGCTAATGAAAAAAATGAGACATTACCTGATTAAGTGATTTTCCTGAAGATAGATCAGACCTCAGAAAGTAATCTGAGATTACCTTGTGTCAACATTACTTTGAGCCAGGACATTTTAAATCAAACTTTAAACCAATAAACATTTTTCCTGTTTGCTTCAAAAGATTCTTGCAAAGCAATTTTTCTGGGCAAATAGTTACTTATCTGGAGAAATAACTATCTTATCAGAATATCAGTTTCTCACTTAAATAAACAACTCACTGATTACGACATCGATTAGTTTATCAAAACTTACTTTAAGACTTTCACCTCAGATCTTCAACTATTAGGGCATTCACTTAGTCCAATTCTAACTAGATCCCCCCTTGAAAGACTCACCTTAAATCACTTGCAGGAAGACTCCAAAACTCTAAATAATCTTCCCTAATCTCTATCTTTGAAATATTACTCAGACTGTCAAGATGATAACTCTCTTGCTGAAGCAAATTTAATGCACTTAGCTTTGCTTGATCTCAACAGTTTTTTTCTTTTTCTTTTTTTATATGGTGGTCTTTGGTTAAGAATTGTCAGTTGACATACTTTAAAATTATTCTGTTAGGCATTAATTAATACATACATAAATAAGAATATAAAAAACCTAGATATGAGTTTATTGACTTCCAGTTTACTTTGTTCAATCATTAACTTACACATTCATCTATGCATCAAGGTGACATCTACAAAGGAAAAGAGAATTATCATTAAATTTTCCATGTCTAAGACTGTGATTCTAAAATTCTGAGATCAAACACACATGTAAAAAATTACTGGAACATTTTTTGTTTTTGTTTTTGATCTCTCTTAATAAAAAGTATATAAATTACAACATAATTTAAATATAATTATTTTATTATTTTATTATCTATAGTAAGTGCCTTTAAAATTTATTCTTTAAATTAGAGGGGGTTTTTTTTGTTATATAAATGAGTTTACATTTAGAGTCTGAATCTAAATCTATTATTTTCTGATGCTGATTGTCTTCTCCTCAAATGATAACATTTCATTCATTTAGAATTCACCGCAAGCAATATTACCTACCCCAAGTTGAAGTTCTACCTCCCAGTAGCAGGTAAGCAAATAAGGCTCTTGTTCATGAAATATCACCTAGCTTAATGAAACCTTTATCATCTGGTCTTCTTTTGGAAGATGTTTATTATTACTTTGCACACAATTCTAACACATCCTTTGCAGACTAGAAAAAAAACAAAAAAACAAAATAAACTCAAATGATGTTATATGTAGACATACGGATAGCTTGTAGAAGTGAGAGAGAGCCGTGTATCTACAAAGGAAGAAACCACATAAATATTGAAAGCTATGTGTACAAAGTACAAAATCTAGAGACACTTAAAATAAATCACAGTCTTACATACCTTTGATTTATGGATAGTTAAACAGCGGATGTTCATAATAATTGTCCTCCGTCATCTGGAAGCCAATTTAGAATTTCAGCAAAATTCTTTATTTAAGGATTCAGAAAAATGTATAATACCTTTTAGAAACATACACATACTAAAATTTTGCTTGTTAACCTATAGAAATTAAACATTATATGCCTGTAAAATCTGACCATCCAAAATAACAACTTATTCAAAGAGTTCTAGATAGCTGAGGTTTTACAATATTCAGCTTTTTGAAATATTTTCTGACATTTCCTGGTTTGCTTTCTTAGTTTTATACCAAATTTCATGGATTTACTATTTTATTTATGGTATATGTAATATATTCCTTTAATATTTTATAAACAATTAATATTTTCACATTGGCAAGAATTAAACTTTGTCATTTACTTTTAGTTCCACCACAGGTTTTATTTCTACCCTCCTCTTTTCCTTCTCAAACTCATTATTTCACATATGTCAGGAGGATCTTCTTTGTGATTCACTGAGCAAAGGTCACTTCTAATAGGAGAATGTTATACTTTTGATTTAGTCTGTTTTGGGTGTGGGAGTAAATTCAATTGAGAGATATTCTTTTTTTTCTCAGTCAAAAACTTTAATCTCTTATAAGTAAGATATAGGTTGATTACACTTTGTGCTTCAATTGAAATGATTCTGTAGCCTTAGCAGAAAGTAGTCTGGTTAGTGTCTTTGGAGGGAGGTCACATTAAAAGGTAACCTTCAAGTCAGCTGTTGCCTACTTTCAATATTTTTGGCAGCTTAACTGTAATATCCTTCATTTGTGGAATAATTAGGGTGTTAAAACAACTTACCAGAAGCTCTTAAAGAATGAGCACTCACATTTTTGCTTCTTAATACCATGAATGAAGATGCATAGAAATGAATGAAAGAATAGTAAAGAAAAAAATTGTATTCTCAAACAAATGATAGACAAGATGAGTAAGTATATTTTAGAATTTACAAATGGAAATTTACTAGCACAGTAATAATAGCCATGTCAAAAGAAAAAAATTATCAGTAAAAAAATATTGCTATATTCTTGACATAATGTTGATTTTTAACTTCAATTAATATTGGTTTGGGTAATTGATTTATATTTTGAATTCTCCACAATGATTAAACAGTTTCTGACAGGCTGAATAATAACGTTATAAGCCCCAGTTTAATAGCTTTATAGGTATATTGTTAAATTAATTTGAGAGCAAATATATTTTAAAATAAGTGAAACAACATACTAATGTCTACAAAATCAATCATTAATTCTCATTTCTGGATAGTGTCATACTATGTCTTTTCCTTATATAAGTATATTTTGTCCTTTTCACACCAAATATTACTTGTATGTATACATGTATTTAAACAGCAAATTGAAATGAAGTGGTAGTGATTGTTTTTAGAATTTGACTATCAGAACGATAAATGGATACTTCTTATGGTCTCAGAAACTTAAGACTATGAGTTAATTAACTGCAACATTATAATTCACATTTCTAATTTAGTGGTTAGATAATCAAGTATTTTCACATATTTTGACTAATGAAATCCAGGTTAAACTTGATTTATTTGTTCTCTTACTGTCAATTTCACTGAATTTAGAGACATTTATCCCTGGATGACCTGTTGTTAGCATATTTTCTCACTAAGGTTTTAGCTCCTTCGGGGAGAATTATCTTCAGTTTTTAAAATAGCTATAAATAGAAATAAAGGAATCATTTTAGCGAAATTTTCTTTATTGATGGCTAGAACACACTTTGAGAATCAATGCCCTCAGGCTTCCACTTCTTGCTTGCTCCATACCACAACAAGTTGAAGAGAACCACTGGGGTAACAGAAATATGGGGGAGAAATCTTGGAGTGCTTCAGAGGAAACCATGCTCAGCTTTATCGTCACACCAGTAGTTAAAACTGGGGAGCTCTGTTAAGCCCCGCGAGGCATACTAGTCTTAGATGAGTGTATATAAATAATTAATAGTATATCAGATTTATTAAGCTCTTATTATGTTTCAGAAGCTTTGCTACAGCTCCATATAAATTATTTTATAATCCCATTTTTTGGATAAGTAATTGAAGCCCACAAGGGTTAAGTAACTGTTCCAATGTCACCCCGTTGATAAATGGTCGCTCCAGATCTTGCACTGTTTATGACTATGTTGTATTGCCTGTGGTCACCAATATTCTCTTCTTGCTCTTGGGTTTTTCCCTCAATTTCTTGAGCATTATGACTCCACCAGGCATTAAATGCCAGTTAAAAAAGGTGTTTCTAGATCTTCATCTGCCTTTGTTCTACTTCACCTGCCAGGTGATGATGATGATGCTCTAGAACAAATGATAAAATTTATGGTTCAGTAAAGAGGCATATTATGCCTATATTTTTAGTTAAAAATCAATAAAATTAATAGATAACACTACTTATTTACATATACAGCTTTTTTTTTTTTCACCTTAAGGGTTGTATTATATTACTTAACACACCTGCAAATTCTATCTGGATGAAGTCAAATACTATGCACTCATCTGTATCCCTTCAGTGGCAAAACTATGATGTGAGTTCCATTAATTTTCTTATTTGTCTTGCTCAGATTCCCAGTTATTTAAAAAGTGTGGAACAAGACTGTTAAAATGCATTGTGTATGTACAGAGATTTTTTTTTTTTGAGACTCTTCATCATTATTTGTTTTTTTTTACTTCCCAGGGCAAGTAAATAATATCCATTTTGGAGGTGGAATTAATGTCATTGTATCTCTTTGTAAGCAATGCCATCTGACCCCTTCTAGGTAGTAATTAAGGTAACAATGGATATGATTATCTACTGGAAAAAGCATTTGTGATTAGGAAGTAATAGATGGGGTGGATTATCCAGAGATCAAAGTTAGTTAAGGAGCCATCTGGCACATGCTGGTGACCCCACCAACTACTGAATGAATAGCCAGAGAAGCCTCCAGAGCACTGTACCAAACATCTGCTTAGGAGCACTCTTTTTGCACCTTTTACATCCAGATGCAATGAAGACGTTTATTGGAAAACTAGTACAAAAAATGTGGTAGGGCAATGGTTCTTAAACTTGTACTCATCAGATCACTTGGACAGCTTGTTAAAACATAGATTACTGGGCCTTATCTTAGACATTCCGATTTAATAAGTCCATGTTGGACCCTCTAATTTGTATTTTTGACAATTTTCCAAGTGATGCTGTTGCTGCTGGTTTGAGCACTACACTTAGAGAACTACTTGGAAAAACTTTCAAACTTATTTTCAAAATGTATTCTATATGGTTACACATCACCATGTATTATAGAATCCACTTTTTCTCCTTAATTTTTTTGGATTTTTTTCCCTAGGTAGCCTTCACTTTTATTCTTAACCAAAGCTGTGTTTTTTTATACTCTCTCATTGTTTGGGTAACAGTTTCCAATTTTATGATATTATATATTGCTGAAACAGTTATTTTTTTTCTTGAGTAAGTTTTCAAATTAGAATTACTATTAGATGGTAAGCTTCTTGGAACGAGGAACCATGTGCTATTCAGTTTTGAATCCCTATTTCTCTCTTATCACTGATGCCTAATACTGAGCATTATATATGTAAGAAATTAATTAACATGTATTGTATTGAATATTACATTTTTGACTCCATTTCTTTTTTCTCAAGACCAAAAAAATGACTTATAGAGTTTTTGGCACTCTGAAATTTGCATATGAGGAAGGCAAAAAAGGAGAAAGTGAAGACTAGAAGGCCTGTTCATGGAAGAGAATGTAGTATGCAATAATGAAACCTAAATCAATTCGGATCTTAACTTATTAAATCTTTTATTTGAATGTACCAAGTTTATTTATTATTTATTTGGTGTTTTATAGTGCAATATACTAAGAGGAAGCAATCAATGCAGATATATTGATCAAAATGAGTTAGAACAGAACAAAAAACTAAATAGAATTTTACCTGAAAAATAGATTTAGAGGACATTGATTATATTTGATAACTATTAAATAAGTCAAATGAAATAAAATCATAGAAAATGCTTCACAAGGCAAAACAAAGGCATTTAAATCAAGGAACTCATCATAATGGGAATTGTTATAATGTAAAATATCTTCTCAAGTGAAAGAATCTAATCTTTGTAAAAGGTACGTAGAAAATGATTTGTCATACTTTTATATATGTTTGAAATATTTCATGATATAAAATTATAAAATGTAATTGAAAGACATAAAACAAAATTGAACAAATGGAAAAGCTTACTATGTCCTTGGACAGGAAGACTTAATATGAGGAAGTCAATTCTTTTAAAATTAATATATATATTCGATGCAGTTCTAGTTAGAATCCCAATGTGCTTTTATAGGAGGAGGGCACATGTATAAAATAATATTAATGTTTATTGCCTAAAATGAACTAAAAATAAGAGGACCAGAAAAAGGGACTTGATGTTTCAGATATCTGAACATAAAAATTGAAAAACCACTAAACACAAATCAATGTAACATCCACATAGAAATAGACAAAAGTTACAGAAATATAAAAAGTATTTCATAAATAAATCTCAGTAAAATGAGAATTTAATGTACAAAATGATGGCATATTCAATGAGAAAGGAGAAGTTTTTTTTAACATTATCTTATTGGTTATCCATTTGGAAGAAATAAAATTGGAATCTATTTTATGTGCTACATAAAAGTAAACTCCAGATGAATTAAATATTTAAATATGGAAAATAAGAAAAAAACTTGAGAGTTTTTAAAATTTGAAAGTGTTTATAACATCTAAGATTTGGCAAAATATTCTTAATCAAGACTGCAAACCCAGAAGACATAAAAGAAAATATAGCCATAATTTACCATATAAAAATTAAAAGTTTTTTATTTCAAAATATATTATAAGTAAAGTCAATAACAAGACAATAAATATAGACAAGTATTTGCAAAATAATTGATATTATAAGGCCTCATATTAATCATTTGCAAACAACTCTTACAAATTGACAAGAAACATCAAAAAGAGGAAGAGGATAAAGTACAATTTAAAAAAATTGCAAATTGGTCTATGGCCATGCTACCCTGAACAAGCCAGATCCGTCTTATCTCGGAAGCTAAGCAGGGTTGGGCCTGGTTAGTACTTGGATGGGAGACCACCTAGGAAGACCAGGTGCTGTAGGCATAAAAAATAAAAAAATAAGGGATTGTAAACTGACAAGGTCCTTGAAATCTGTGAGTTTATCCAAGGGTTACCGCGACTAAAAAAATAATAATAAAAATAAAATAAAATGTTGCAAATTGAAATGGCAACAAACATAAAAAAAACACTATAATTCACTGTTAGGGAATGAGAATTAATGTATCATTGAGATGTCATGTTACCTCCAACCCAGTCAAAAATTAAAGAGAAAGCAATACATACATACATTACAAATGTAAATGTGATGCTTTTCAGTTCCTTTTGAATGGTAATCTTATATATACATACATTGCAGATGTAAATGTGAGGCTTTTCAGTTCCTTTTGAATGGTAATCTGGCAACAACTATTGAAATTAAAAACAAATATATCCTTTGAGCCAGATCTACCATGCTACAGAATCTATACCATAAAAATCAAAGAACCATTAATTAAGTTTATATGTACGTGGATTTTATTCTAATATTGCTTATGGTGGCATTATATTGTGGAAGGTGAAATAAATCACATTATATGTATATTAAAGAGTAAAATGCAGCCACTAAAAAAAAAGTGAACTTTATTTATACAAATAAGCCAGAGCTCTGCTGAATATGTAAATATTTTCACACTTCTGTTTATTAAAATTGACCAGTCATTGTAACCTAAATATCAGCTTTCAAAATGTAATGGTTATTTGTTACTTTGAAGAAATATATCATGAATACTAACGATAAGAAAACAAGTTGGAAAATTTTACCAGAATAGAGAATTTTAGAATTCTCTCTGAACCTTTAATTGTGTTACATTTAATTTTTTTCAAACATTTGAAAACATAAACTAATTATGAAAACTTTAAATGTTAAATATTTTATTACATATTTAGGAGAAACTTCCATATGATACTCAACAATGAATTGCCTGAAGGAATTCCAGAGATGAAAACAAAAGGAGGAGCATGTCCCTGGGAGTGTATGGTACACTCTTGAGCCTTCTGCTCCAGTCAAGTTTGGTTAGAAAGAAAGGAAGATGATCATTCTCATTCCTAGGTTGGGTGAAGTGCCAAGGCTTAACATAAGACTGGAAAATGGCCTGAAGTATGCTTAAACAAATTATGATACAACATCATAGAGGAGTACTATATAGCCACTAAAAAGAATGCGCCACATCTCTATATATGAATGTGGATCAATGTCTGAAATATATTGTGAAGGAAATATATCCTTATTTGTTTAGAATGTAGTAAAAGTTGCTGTAAATCCTGACCCTGACTTACTCCATTCAGATAAAGAGAAAGGCCATATGATTTCACTTAAATGTAAAATCTAAAGAACAAAATTAGCAAACGAAACAGAAACAAACTCATAGATACCGAGAACATTTTGATGGTTGCCAGATGGGAGGGGTATGGGGTGGGTAAAAAAGGGGAAGGGGTTAAGAAGTACAAATTGGTAATCACTAAATAGTCATAGGGATGTAAAGTATAGCATAAGGAATATAGTCAATAATATTATAATAATTATGTATGGTGTTAGATGGGTACCAGATTGATTGGGGTGATCACTTTGTAACTTATATCAATGTCTAATCACTGTGTTATACACCTGAAACTAATATATTATTGTATGTAACTATAATTGAAAAATTAAAAATATATGTATATTAAAAAAAAAGATCCTGACCCTGAATGGGCAGGTTAATGCCAAGGGAAGGTTTTCCTTATTGCACATAGAGACCAAAATAAGAGAAAAGGCTGCTGCAAGAGGGCACATTGGTGAGTCTCACCACCACGCCTCCCATATCGGAGGTGTAAAGAGTTCAGCCATTAGCATTGCCTAGATGAGGGAGTTTGTGCAAGTTACTAATTTGCTCTGCATCTCACTTTCCTCATCCTTCCCTTAGTAAACTGCTTCAAAGGATTGTTGTGGGATCAAATAAAGTATTCCAGATAAAGCATTCAGTCATTCTATGTCAGCTATCATCATTCTCATCGTTGGAAAGTCAGTAATAGTCATGAAATGGCTTCTGTATTATGCCTTTTAAAGCTGTATATTATGCTCAGCTTTCTTCTCCAAGAAGTAGATGCCTTCATGTGGGTAATGTCACCATGGCACGGAGGTGTGTAGGCAACAGTGGCTGAGAGGGCTTTGAGTGGTGGTGAGCAGTTAGCCCAGGGGTCTTTGCATTCATATAGCCATGTAGATTACTTTTCACTCTCAGAAGCCCAAATTGTGAATGATCTTATTGAAAACAGTTTTTCATTACTGGAGCTTTCTTAGAACATAAAATATTTATTTCCTCTTAAATTCAAGTATAAATCCAGGAGCCATTGGACTTTCTGGTATGTTTATTAAAAATTCCTGATCATCCAGGAATAATTCTCATCCTCCTCAGTCTCTGGGAACAATGAATGGTCCCTATTTAAATGTTCTCTGGCTGGTAAGTTCGCTCATATCAATATTTTATATCTTATTTCTTTTTAAATATTTCAAATGTTTCTATGTAAAAAACATTTTCCAAGGCATTGACTATTTAAGTATGTAAATAAAAGATGTCATAAAAAAAATCTAGATCAAAGTAGAGTATAAAGCAAGAATGGATATTAAACTGAATAACTTGTTTATCATAACAAATACAGCATTTTTTCATTACAATACGACTCTTTTTAAATTTCCACATGTGTCTTGGATTTTTCCCTATCATCTACCATTTAATACATTAATCTCATTTTCCCCGAATTTGTGACTTGTGTGGTTCTGGACATTCAGTTTACACTCAGCCCTCTGACTCAGTTAAATTCTTTGAGATACAACTCTCTATTCCACCATTCCCAGGAAATGAGCTTTCTGGTTACAATGTGCTATCTGGCCCATCCACTGTCACTCTTTTTCCACTGGAGGAACAACAAAAAAAGAGTTACCTTTTAAAAAAGAAAAAATTAAAACTCTGTTTTCTATCATCCCATAAGAATTGAGCATTGCAGGTATATGTCTTAGAGTAAAAGTTTTTTCTTTTCTTTTTTCCTTTTTCTTGTCTTTTCTTTCCTTTTCTTTTCCTTTTCCTTCCTTCCTTGCTTGCTTTCTTCATCCTTCTTTATTTTTAGTGGTGTGGATAATTATGGACATGCTAAGAAACATTATAGTCAATCAGGGATTATAAAATGCTTTAGATAAATCTGGTTTGTTGCTTTCAGTTATGGGGTTGTAGCAATTGAACCTGCAATGCCTGGAAGAAAGCTCCACCTAAATGGCTGTCTTGCAAACAGCTGCACACCCCACTGAATATTGAATAGTAGTATTTCCATGGCAAGACTCCACTGCCGGGAAATATCATGATGGACTCCTAAGTCAGACTTCCTTTTCTATCTACCCCTTCTCCAACTCCTACCTCCAATCTGTCTCTGCTCCCTGCTTAATTCCTGTCTCACTCCAATCATTGCCATTGTTGCTCTCTTTACCACTTCTTTTTATATTTCTCTTTTCAATCTACAGATGAGGAAGACAAGACAGAGAAGGGTGCCTTGGACTTCTAAAATAACCCACTCAGTTTTCTACTGGGTGTAAAAGCGACGTGTATTTTTGTGTGAGAAGAAAAGCTTTTTCAAGTCTCAATGCACATAGGTACGTTACATAAGACATTTTTAGAAAAACCCACTTGTCAGTAAAGGATATCTCCAAATAGTATGAAAACAAAGATTCTCTACAGAGTCAATAGATCAGCTCCATCTTACTGAATGGCAGGTGACAGAAAGCCCGATAGAAACTTTCTCAAACAAAACTAATTTATTATTTCAAATAAGAGAAAGGTCAAAGGATAAGTTTTGTTTAAGGTGACACTTAATTCGAGATTCAAGTAATTTTTTTAAAAAGAAACTTTTAATTTTAGAATAGTTTGATTTACCCATAAGTCGTGAAACTATTACAGAAAGGCCTCATATAACCACACCCAGTTCCCCCTATTATTAACATCTTACATCAATATGGTACATTTGTCATGTCTAATAAACCAATATTGATACATTATTTTAAGCTAAAGTTTACACTTTATTCAGATGTCCTTAGTTTTAACCTAATGTCCATTTTTTTTTTTTTTTTTTTTTGGTTCCAGGATACCACATTTCATTTAGTCAGCATGTCTCTGCAGGACCTCTTGGCTGTGATGATGTCTCATATTTTTCTTGCTTTTGATGATGTTAACTGTGTTGAGGAGTGCTAGTAAGATATTTTGTAGAATGTCCTTCAATTAAGATTTATGTTATGTTTTCCTTATGATTAGTCTGGGGTTATGGGTTTTTGAGGTAGCGTTTGTCAGGTTTCTCCACTGTAAAGTTGCTCTTTTTGCCCCCTTTTCATATTGCACTTTTTGGAAGAAAGTCACCATGTGCAGTACAAACTTAAGGAGTGGGGTGTCATGCCACCCTTCCGCAATGTGGTGCATCTACATGTATTATTTGGAATTCTTCTTCACAGAAGGTGTGCACATTCTTCTCTGTTTATTTATTTATATAATCATTTATTCATATCAATATGAACTCATAAATTTTTTTTTATATTTTGGGTTATGTTTCAATACAACTTGCTGAATTTTGTTGCTCAAATTGTTTTAGTTTTATACTTTTTGTGAACTCTTTTTGTTGGCTGTGTCACTTTGATATACCTCTGTTATTGTGAGTTTTTTTGGTGATGGAGGCTTTTTTTTTACTGTCAGGTACTATAAGATTCTCCAGGCTCATCTTGTGCATTTTCAGCTCAGTCCTAGATTTGGCCATTTCTTCAATGGCCATACCTTTTATTTGAAAATGGTTTTAGAAATCAAGATCTAGGTGTTAGGTATGCTCATTGCTATGGGAGTATTCTTGCTTCTAAGCCTTCTCAGCTGACTGAGCAAGGAAATACACACACACACACACACACACACACACACACACACACACACACACAGACTAGAGATTAAAATGATTTTATCCAGACTGAAAATTCCCCTTATTTTCATCCAGGTTCTCCATGATGACTCAATTCTTGGGCAGCGATTTTCTTCATACTTGCAAAGGAGCTATGGCAACTGCAGAAATTAAGTTTCAAGGAACAAAAAGGAGTGTCTTTTCCACAATACCCAACGAATTACCACCAAGTCTCATTGGTCCTTTTTATGTCCCATGCCAATTCAGGAATTGAGCAATGTAGCCAAGCAAAATGGGATATTTTAGGTTATGTGATCCCTAGAGTTAAAGGAATGATAGTGTTTGAACTACATGGGCTAAGAACACAGGAGACATGATTTTCAAGTGGTTGATAATAATAAAAGGGAAACAATAGCCATATGGTTGAAAATGATAATTTCCACCACAGTCAATTACCACCACTTCTATGAATTCTGAAGTTCTAAAACTGGCTACCACTTACTGTGATATTTTGAAAAAAAGTAAGATAGTTACTTAAAAAAAAAATGATGCATCAGTAAATGGCTTGGGCTCTATTGAAAGCAAATGTACACTTACAACTTCTGAAAATTGAATAGTTCTTTACTATATTTTTGCATATGAGTATTCTCTGCTTTGAAACTACAAATGCGAAGAATGAATCCATTGTCAAATTACTTTCTGGTTTAACTTTTAAAAATAATTTTTCTTTTACAAAAATTGGACATTTATGCTGGGAGGAAATAAAATCTGTTGTCGTTTGTCATCGTTGTTCATTTTGACTGTCTCAATTGGTTTTCTTTATTTATCTCTTTCGGGAATGTATTTATTCAAAGGTAAATGAGACAGCTTGCTGTTCATTCATCAAAATGTTAAGATACTTTGTTTTCTTCCACTTTAAGAAAGTTTATGAAACTTTTAAAAGAGAAAAACTATAGGATGGAAGAACTTTAGGATAGCATTAAAACTGAAACCATTACTATGATTTGAAGTTTATGTTTTTTCTCAATAAGGCTTTCACGCCCCTTTTTAATTAAACCAGCAATTAGCAAAACAAAATTTCCACTGTAAAAAGATTATTTTTTAAAAATTTATTCTTTGAAAAAAATACTAGTTTTAAGATATTACAAGTTATCACCAAAGTTTGCATCTCATTTTTTTTATCTGAAGTCAGTTATTGGTTCTGTATATTTAAAATTATTTTATTGCTTAAAAAATATTATCACCCATTGGAGAGACCTAAAGGATTACAAAATAAAACATTAAACATGCTTCTAATATGAATTTTTAAATGTATGGCTGCTTAGGTTCCTGTGACATATGTTCAAATTGTAATTAAGCCACAAATATGTTGGTGACTTCTAAATTTAAAATCTGCAAAATAGACATAATTAAGTTGGGAATTCTGGTTGTTTGGTTGTTTGGAACCCTTAGACAATTGAACTGCAGAATTAAAAAAAAAGTATATGTTTATTTTTTGAAGAATGCAGTAATGATATATTTTTGACTTACGAGACTTTTTATTTTATTTTATTTTTTAAAGCTCTTTTGACAAGAATCTTTGCCACTTCTTCCCTACCATAAAGAGTGACTACTTGCTCTAATTTATTTTCTTATGACTCTATTAAAGTATTATCCTTTTTTGAGTGCCTGATATTTCTAAAAATATTTAAGTTTTGTCTTAAAAATGTCCCTATGTACGTAAGTTTCTTATAAATATAACATCCAATTTGGGATCAGCATATTATTTAATATTTTAGGTCAATTTTATTAATAATTATTTAATGTAAATATTTTACATACTGGACATGGTGATAATAAATGCTTTTAACACATTTCATTTACTCTTTATATTTTAGTAGGATCGACATTAAAAACCTCAGTTTTAGAGAAGAGAAAACTAAGACTCAGAGAACTTAAATTAATTTAGGTCATACAGAAGAGCCAGAATTTAAACCGACATGTAGAACATGATGTACTACAACTAAAAACCAAAAGAGACATTTTAACATACAAAGGAAAAAAATCAAAATAAACATTAATTGTTCAGAGAAAGCCTCCTCCATGGTTCTTCCACGCTCCCACATGCCTTGCTAGTGTGCAAGGTTCTGACCACTCTTTACCCAAGCCATTTCTCAGTCTTGTGTTTACAGAGAATAACATTGAAGGATGAGATAATGCCTTCCTTTGGAATAAAGAGCAGGCTTTCTATAAAAGCAGTTGATTCTCGAATTTCAGAGTTCCTCTCTTGTATTTGCAGCTCTTTATAATTGTTCCTTGCATTTAATGAGCACTCAGCATATGTTTGATGTGAGACATCCAGGACATGCTAAGTTATTAAAAGAATAAATTGCAGGAATGTATTCTCCAAATATTATATCTAATCGTGACCCTCGACTATTCTAAAAAACAAAATAATTAACTTCAATAGAAATAAGATCCATTTCTTAGAGTTGACTATGTGCCTGGTGAGTTCTTAATTCTTTATGTTGTTTTACTCCTTGCAACAATGCTTTAAGGTAGAGAAACATTTTTCATCAAGAAATGTAGAATGAAAAAGAATCTTCAAAGAAAAGTACCCAGTAAATGCTTACTTCTAATATATACACAATATAAATCTGAGGAAGAATCTGTTATAGAGAAAGGACTGCACATGATTGGTCAAATATTTATTATACGTTAGGTTAGGGCCACTTGTACCTCATAATTCTTATGAAAGTGGCTTCACCTTGGCAAGAATCAATGCTTCAAATACTATTCCAAGTTTCAGTGTATGAAATCAAAGTGAAGACAAGAGTCCGGGTAAATGTTTTAGAGGAGCACTAGAATGGCTTTGACTTAGCCGAGCACCCTAGTTCTTTATTGCTAAAGCGTCTGAGGATGGTAGTTCCCCTGGGTTAGTCTCTCAATTCTAATTTCCAAGACTTAACCCCCCTTCCAACCCTCTTTAGGCACTGAGAATCTTCCTCTTTTCCGGGGGTTTTCCTTGGGGACAACTGGGGCTGTACACACATCTAAAAACCAGAGACTGATGATGGGCATGTAAGAACCAAGGAAAGGGAGTTTAGAGAAGAAAATAAAGTGAGGAAGAAATGTTAGGTCAAAACTAAGGAAAACCAGCTGCCTCGATAAGAAAATGTATGTAATCCAAGCCAACTAACTGTTCCTTGCATCTTATCTCGTCCACTTCAGGGTAACTAGGCAACGGCGTTGCCGTGGTAACCTGGGAAGCGGAGGGGGCACCAACGCTTAGGGCTGGGGCAGCCCTTCCAAGCCAGAAACTGGCCTGGTGGGAGGGGTGAGGGAGTGTCACGCTCTCGCGAGAGCTGCATGGGGTCTCCGGCAAGCGTCTTCGAAGTTGCTCCTGGGGACGGGGCGGGGTCCGGAGCAGTGGTGATGGCTTCTCAGCAAGGGGTGCCCACCTCGCCCCTGCGGGTTCTGGAAGAAGCGTTGGGCATGGGTTTGACGGCTGCCGAGGAAACCGCAGACGCGGTGGCCGCCGAGGGCGCCTACTACCTGGAGCGTATCCTTCCCGAGCAGGCGCGGCTTCTAGGCGCCGGCGGTGGTAACGGGCATTGGGGGCGAGAGCGCGGGCTTCCCGCTGGGGGGCGCCCTATAAGGCTTGGGGCCTCCGAGCCGGCTAGACGCCTGTTGGTCCTTAAGGTGGCGTGTTCGCCACCGCGATCCCCTGGTAGCGACCAGTGAATTTTTCGCCTGTTAGTGTTAGGCTGCCGCGTTTCTATTGGAAGAAGAGTTGAAAGACCTTTAGGAGTCTCGTGCTTAGTAACCACTCAGTAAACTTTGGATAGAAGTTTTATGTGAAGGTGGCACAAGAAATTGATCTAACCTTCCTTTCGCTTAGTGTTTTTCCTAAACAAACTCTCAAACTTTCAGAATACCGTTGGAACAAATTTAAATAGAAGAAAGAGATTAGGAAAAGACCTCTGCCTCTGGCTTTTAACGAGCTGAAGCTCAGCATATCCAGCCCGTGTCCAATGCTTAAATGATTTGTTTCGGTAGCATCAACTTCCTGAGTAGTTTCAGTTGTGGCTATTTAGTAATAATTACTTTTTTTTTCCTTTAGTAATTAAATGATATCCTGGTGGGCTGACAAGGCTGAGAGGTGCTGCTGGGAAAAAGCCAGATAATGATGAGCGATTATCAGTGGAAATACCAGAATAATTGAAAAACCATGTATGGATAATTAAGTTCACTATTTCTTTTGAGTTCCCCTCCTTTAGGCATATCGATTAATTGTATTGGAGAGATGGGGAGAGTTTATGAGAGAAAAGATAACCTACTCCTTTCTTTAGACAGGTAGGAGGGAGATGGTTTATCTGTTTTATTCTTTAAGATATCAAACTCCAAAGTTTACCTCGTATATATTATTTTGTTCAATTATAATCACTCCAGCTTTAATTCAAGACCAACACTGATTCATTTTGTGAGCTTTTGCAAACTGATTAACCCGTCCTGGTTCAGGCTCAGTACACATGCCTGCTACAGGGAGCATTGAAGAACTTAGTTGAAAAGATCTAAGAAAATAGGAGTATTTTGAGCAAACATGATTTGTACAGGTATATAAGTTTGAATAGTTGGAAATCAATTTGCATGAAATATGTAGGTGCTTTAGTGTCTGAAATGAAGTTTTATAATTTTTTTATAGTTCTAACGAGCTTTTTTCAGTAATATTTCTTTTTAAAAGAGAAGTCAGTAATTCTTTCAGAGCTTATCTGCATCAAGTATAAAGTTACCCAGTGTCCTTGCTAGTGAATGATAACCAGTCATCTTAACATTTTTGTCTGCATTAAAGTGATTTCTGTAACACAGTTTAATTGTTAACATGAGACAACACGATGAGGTAACTTTTTGCAAACTTTTTTTTTTTTTTTTTTGGTAATAAATGGTGGGACTCCAATAGAGCACAACTTTCAGCAGTGAAAAATCAGGTTTACTTAATTGGCAGGGAAGTCACTGATTCACAACTGCCAACATAGAGCAGTTTGCAATAATCCTGTTTTACAAAGACTTCTCTAAATAATCACATTTGCAAATATAAGCAACTGTAATTAGAGTTCATTTTCCAGTTTGTGATTATCTAGCCCTTTGCTTTTCTTTCATCTCTCTTTTGCTTGACTGATTGCAATTTTGGGTTTCAACCAAAGAGTAGTCAGGGGATAACAAAACTAAACATTTAACCAGTCAATTTTCCTATATTCAATGCAGTGTTCAGGTAAGAGGTTTAGTCATGGGAGAAGCTTGAACTCTTAGTTAAAATGGAGTTTGAGGATTACTTCTGAATGTCAATTATCCCTGTATCCCTGAGCTCTCTTAACATGCATAATTAAGAGTTGACTGTATAATGTTGTTTGACATTGTTTCTTAAGGCAATTATGATAGTTGCTGAAGTGAGACTTTCTTGGGTTTAAAGTCTTTAGCTCGCAGGTAATTTAATTGAGCTATTGCAGTGGATAAATAAAAGTTATAATATGCATAAATGAATCAGAAGTCTGATGTTCTCTACTTTGCTCATTCACTTAATCACTTCTAATCTACTACGTTTGGTATTGAACGTCCCTTATTTATGACTGAACAGATGCTCTTGGAACACTAGACAATGAGCTATCAATATTGAGTAAGGCTTTGAAAGAGGTTGACTCAGACTCGCCAGGAAATCACCCTTTGCTTTTAAACACTCAGACATAAAGAATATGTACAGACGAATGGGCCCAAACCAGAAACAGCCAGGATCCACCATGAGGGGAAGGCTTCATGCGTAAAGGCCCCATGTTCCTGACAACAATTTAGGAAACATGTTTAGGAAAAAGATTTCTTACTCCTGCAACACCCCTGCCTTGTAACCGCTTGGATTTAACAGTGCCATCTGCTTCTCTTCAGAAGCTTTTCACAATATCCTTGCTTTTATGTTTTGAACTTCCACAAGATGAGATACAAACATAGATGACATAGTTCTTACATAGCTATCTCTAGAGCTTTAAGAAATCTAGTCATAGAGTGCATAACTCCTCTGGAGAACTTTTCATAAGAAAGGTATTTGCAGCATTGTAAAATAGAAAGCTAGATTTTTACTGTGCGATCTGTTAAGGGCCAAGTAGGTGTCTCTAGAATTTGTAAAGAAGGTTGTTTGTCTTTTGTGAATGAATCCTTGATGAGAAATCATTATGACTTGGGTGAGGCTTTCAATTGTAATAATACCACGGGCTGCCTATTAATGTGTGGCTGTAGACATTTGGGAGTGCCTAATTCCACCTGGGAGGTGCAGGCTGGAATGATTTGTATTAAGAAAGCTAATACCTAATTGATTTTGTTGCTACTTGACTAGAGAAAGTCCTTGTTCAAGGAAGAGTAATGGAGTACATGGACTCTAGGAAAGTGGAGCACCCAAAGCGTTTTCGTTTTGTTTTGTTTTGTTTTTTGTTTTTATCTACCTCTCTTTGGGCTGATTCTCTGCTTCCCTAACTAGCTTTTGATTATTAGATCATCTTTCTAGGCATTCTAACACTAAGAATTTGGCTTAGATCATGGACATAAGATTGCTGGCCATTGAAAAGGTGTTCTCTGATCCCAACAACAATTTCTGAGGACTGAGTTAAGCCAGACCTTTGAGGCTAATCAATCTGAATGCAGCCCTATAGCCAACTGTTTCTGGAAATGCAAAATTAAGGATTCCAGACCTTGAAATACGGTGATCACGCTAAACTGACACTTAAGATGCCTGCTTGTCTTTTTAAGTGACATCCCTAGCTAATCTTTCATTGCAGTAGTGATGTTCACTGATAACTTTGTTTAATTAAAATTGAACTTTTGTCATCTAAAAATATTTTATTATTCCTTTGAACATTTTTTTATGTTACTTCTCTAGAATGTTTATAGTATTAAGCAAGAAGATATTTGTAAAATCCTTCATAATCATTATGTACTCAAGTCGTATATGTCTTATTATCATTGCAAAACTGATCTTGCTCATGGGTGCTTAGTTGCAGTCTACATATAGTCAAATAAAAAGGATAGAAAATCTGAATGTGGAATCTAGACCAAGAGCCATGTAGCCCCAGAGTGCTGAATTTTACATGCATGAAAGTCATAAGCTATTTGGACAGAAAAAATTATGTGTTTTGTTCTTTGTCCTCTAGTCAGACTCTAGTGTGCATGTGAATTAAAGATATAGATCTTTAAATGACGATTCTAGTTCAGTAAGTCTGGTTTGGGGCCGAGACTATGCATTGCTAACAAGCCTCCAGGTGCTTCTGGTAAGAACTATAATGGAGTAGCAAGGCTGCAGACAGATATCTTAACCTCTAACCTTTATATTTTCAGATACGGGTATAATATGTAGAGTTGATATCTTTGGATCTCCTGGCTTAGAAGTTGGAAAACATCAGCACCAGCTGTGAGAGCTGTGAATCTTACATGTTGAAAGAAAGTTATTTTTCAGTTTCAGAGACAGAATATGTACAGTAGCTAGCTGGGGCAAGGGTGGCCAATAAATTTCCATTCTTGGCAATAATATTGAAATAGTAGTGGCTTCCTGGAATGTGGTGTTAATAAGAATTCTGAGACCTCATGAAGACTTGGTGGGAAAGACTGCAGGAAGCAAACAACAATGGGGAAAGCAGGAACAAGCATGCCAGTTATATGTAATCTTTGGTTTATATTATTCAGTTAACTTTATTTAGTTAAATTGGCATTCCTAAGGAAGGGAACATGACTGTGATGTTGCTATTTACAGTACTTTTATTTCATTAGGTAAAATGTTGATCTTGGAGGATCAAGACTAGATTTTAGATTGCCTCTGTGTACATTGGCTCTGCAGTGATGGCAAAAATTACAAAGCAATTTCTGTCTATAGTAGCTTTGGGAAATCATGTAAAATATAATTAGCTATATGCTTCACTCCAGTTCTTTATAAAGATGCTGCTGCTGGCAGTGATCAGTACCTACAAATGCAGTAGTAGAAGAGACCAGTGTATGAGGAAGTTTGTATGCTGCTCATATCCAAAATTTATTTCTTTCTGGCTGTGGCCCATTCGCAGAACCTTGTCTGTTACCATGTCATACCAACTGGCACCTCAAGCTCTGCTCCATTAGACCAGATGAAATACTTTCCTGAGGCTTCCTGCAGTTGTGTCTTCTGCAGTACTATGGTGGATTTAGGGCTGCCTGGCAGTTTCAGTGTGGATATATATTGGTTTACTTTCTGGTAAGATCTAGAAGGTCAGGATCTAGTGAAGATTCTGCTAGTGCAAAAGTACCAGTTAGTTCACCCATGGTGAATAAATGCCAGGGAACTGATTTACACTGTGCAAACTCAAATCCTATTAAATTCCTTCTAGTACAAGTAGAGATGGGAAGGAGTGGGACCCTTGGTCTGAGTCTGGGCTATGACTCTAGCACACAGAATGTGGCCTGGAAATAGGTGGGACTATATGCTATGGCTACAGACAAGGGAGGACTGGGGAGCCACAGACGGTGCTCTGGGCAAGAGCAGGCTAGAAAACCAGGCATAGTATTAAGGTTCAAGTCAAGCTCAAATAGGCAGAAAGGCAAGAACCAGATCTGAGGAGAATAGACAGGTGGGAAAAAATAAATTTTGGAACTGGAGTTTAGTGTTGTTCTTTGAAGGAATACTAAGTGAATAATGGGAGGGGAGTTTGTAAGGGGCTCAGAGTCAGCTTGGCATAAAGAAACTGATTTTAAGCCAGACTGCTGGCTTATTATTCTGCCGTGGAAAAATAACTTTGCATGAGAGCTGTGACCAGTTTAATCATGTGGACATTTCCTGGAGAATAGGATCACCTAAAAGACTAGATTACAGATGAGGAAGTTGCCCAGTAAAAGTAGAACCAGAGTCAGGGTTTTCTCTTTCAGGCAGTTCTGATGAATTGCACATTTCTACTCTGGCAATATTGCTTCTGAAGTAGTGCTTTTCGCATATGGTATTCTGTCAGATTCTGTTTCATGCTGTCTTTCTGGCTGTCCCAAGGGCCAAGGAGATCAATATCTGTACAATCCACAGTATTCTCTTCATGAGAACCTATGAGTGTAATTTCTTTCCTACTATGGATCCAGAAATTGCTGTATATCTGCTGAGAATCTTATCCGTTTTCACTGGATGGATATTGAATTGGTATCTGATTATATCCACCTTTTCATCCTGACTGCTGGGGAAGCTTAGAGGCAAACCTGTGGGTTAAGTTTAACAAAATTCATGAGGCTTATGGTGTGTACTGCATCTTTACCTTTATCTTATTTCTACTATTCCCCTTTCTCTTCTAATTTCCATATTCACTTTTTTTTTTTTTTTAATTTTGTACTGGATGCATATTTGTAAACTGCCACAGAATTGTTTTGGGATTCATTTGTGTGTGTGTCCATGTGTGGTTAGCCAGCTAGACAGCTAGACAGATGCGTACCAACAAACGTGCCAAGTACATCTATTTCTTCAGTAACACTGCAACATCACATTTCAACTGAGTTGCTTCTGTGAAGATTTTCTGTTCAAATCATATCGTGGAGACTGAAAATGTCAATCAAGGAGGATACTGGTTTCTATTTTGGGTATTTGTCCTTTTCCTCACCTTTTGTCTCATTAATCTTTGCCCTTGGTTAATTTAATCTTTTGGTCTGTAGCCCTTTTATACTTCTCCCTCCTTTAAGGTCTTCACATTGAGCTATTTAAATGATTTGATTTAGCTGTTGGTAATATAACACTTGAGAGTTTGAAAAACAAATAGGTGAGAGTTCATTATTTAGGATATTGGCAAAAATTGCATATCCCTATTGTGTAACTTTAGAAATAGCATGGTGTAGTAGAAAATTCGTGGCATTTGTATTCAAGAAACTTGTCTTTGTCATTCATAGCTATGTGACTTTGGACAAATCTATTAATGTCTTTGATTCATTTTCTTTTTTTTTTTTCCCATTACAGAAATGACTATATCTGCCATTTGATCGCATAAGGTTAGGAGAATAAATATGGTTATGATCTATTTGATGATGGTTTTTAAGCTTTATAAAATGGTAGTTATTTTTTCTTAATCTCTTTTGATTGTGGAGAAACAGAATATATTATTAGTGATTAAAATCAATTGCTTAGAATATTTTCTGGGTATACAGGTGTTGTTTGATATTTCTAAAGCTTTGAGAGAAAAATCACTTTTTTCTTTATATTGCTTTATGTTTAGCAACCTTTACTTTCATGTTTTTTCCTCACAATAATCTTGTCAGGATTGGTTTATTTACAGTTATAAAGTCTATCTAGAACTTTATAGAATATTTTCTTTTTTTGTGAAATTTATTATAGTATGAACAGTGACGAAGGGTGGCATTGATTTTCTGGAGACTTAACGACAAGTGATTGCTTACAAAATCAACTTCTAGTAGGTGTTTCTCAGAAGGGAGCCTACTTTTCCATAAAATAGAGACTGACTTCCTGTAGCTGAACCTTGGGAAATTTTATCCCATTAAGTGAAAATGTGTCAGATAAATATAAATCTAGAGAAGGAGGGAGACTTAAAGTATCTTCTCCATTCATCTTAACACATGGGGGAACTGGGCCATTGTCTCCCAACTGGGAGACTTAGGAGACTTTTACCACAGGTACTTATCTCTTTCCAGAACAAAGAAAATAACAGCGAACACTTGTATAGCATTTACTATAAGCCGTACACCCTAAATTATTTACTTATGTTAACTCTTTTAATATTCTTGAAATTCTATAAGGTGGTACAGTAGCCAGCCTCCAAAATGATGCCCAGTGATCCTCACCTACTGGTATAAATTCTCTTGTACAGTACCCTCACACACTGAAGAGGGTCAGCCTGTGTAACCAGAGAGTATAGAATAAATGATGATGTGTGACTTCTGAGGCTATTCATAAAAGATCTTGTGGCTTCTGCTTTGTTTTCTTGGATTGCTTATTTTGGAGTTAGCTAGCCACCATGTCTTGAGGAAGTTTAAGAAGCCTGTGGAGAGACCGACATGGGGAAGATCTGAGACCTCCAGCCAGCCAACATCAGTGAGCCATCAGACATGGATCCTGGTGTCTCAGTTAATTCTTCAGGTGCCTATAGCCCTGGCTGCCATCTCAACTGAGACCTCATGAGTGACACCAAATCAAAATCCTCCAGCTAAGCCACTACTGAATTTTTTATCACAAAAACTATGAGATAATGGTTACTTATTTTTTTAAGCCCAAAGTTTTGAGGAGTTTGTTATACAGCAATAAATTTAAGAAATACAGATTTTAGAACCCAGAGATGAGGTTCTGACATAAGCAATACATTAAAGTATCGAAGTGGTTTTGCAACTGAGCATTGGGCAAATGTTGGAAGTACTTTAGATAAGATAGTGAAAGGTAGGTACTTCACACTTGGTACTCAATATGGGTGAGTTCAGAAGTTTTGGGATGGACTGCAGGTATGAAACTTTTATTTATTTTTTTGTGGATGTTTAACCTACTTTTCACTAGTTTTTTTATAGCCTAAATTATTTTTCACCATATTATTGGGAGAAATGGTCATGTTTGTCAATAAAATACCCTTTGACAGGTTTCTGATTCCTGGGACTTGGTCATCGCTGAACTAGGCTTAAGTGTCTCCTCAAGTGATAAGGCAAAACATTACAGAGCTGTTGCTTATGATGGGGATGAGTAACAAGAATGCATTACCCATCTTCAGAGTTTTAGAACTGTGTGGAAGCTAATTGGCAATGACCTCCAGTATTTACATGCACAGAACAGGGGAGGTAGTATAGCATAGTGAAAACTAAACTTCTGGGCTGATTCACAACACTGTTAGGTACTTGTTGTGTAACCTTGTGCCTTTGAGTCCTGTTTGTGCAATGGAGATAATAATAGTTTCAGTCTTGATAATAATAGTTCCAGTCTTGCTTGTGAAATGAGTTCGTAAATATAAAACCATTAGGACAGTGTCAGGCTTCTATTAAGTACTATGTGAGTGTTATCAGTTCTTATTACAAACAATGCAAGTTATATGCACCTTCAGCTAATTCTTGGGAGACAGAATAACAGATAATTTCTTATAACAAGCAGCAAAATGAAAATTAGGCTAATCTCATCTTTGACTTTTATAACCATTACTGTGCATTAAAGTGTTGAATTTCATACCTTGTAAACTTGGCATAACCACGTCTATACATTTGAAGAAAAAAAGTAAGCCTACTAGTCAAAAGAACTTATCTTGAAGTTTTCATTTATTATTAGAATAATATACCTTTAAAAGTCTTATAGCAATGCTGTTAGAATTTTTTATTAGAATTATTTCCATTCATATTTTAATGCTTATTTCTTGATAATTTATGAGCTACTGAGTTATGGCTGTATAGTTTATGTTTGATTAAAATTAGGCTATTTTTTCCTGAGAAGAGAATTTAATTGTAAAATTGAGAAATATTTATAAGAAAAAAAGTGAAGATTTCAATATCATTGATGAAAACTTTCAAATGTACTTTTTACTTATATTTAAATAATCGTGTGCTTTCTTTTTCATTTGCAATACTTTAATCCAAATAAAGAAATCTCACTGCCTTGTGAATGACTCAAGAGCACTGGAAAATTCAGTGTGGTTTTAGATAAATTGGAAAAACTTACTGTCATAGTTTTCCTGTCCATTATTTTCCTTATCTCTTTCTAATTTATATTATTTTATGATACTATGTACATTATTGTAAGCCATCATGAAAAGAAGTTGGAAATCACTAGATAGTCCATAGACAAATATAGTTTTTCCTGGGTTCGAGTTGTGTAGAACAGTAATTTAAATTAATGATTAAAAATAATTTATTATAAAACATTTATAAGCTCTATGGGAAGAGAAATTTTTTAAAATAGCTTAATTACACACATTTACCAACTTGGTGAGATAAATGGATCTAATACTCTATTTTAAGGTCAAATCAATTTTAAATATAATCATTTTATTCCACATATTTTGAGATTAAAACTTGACAAGATATTCAGAAGTCACCATAACTGAAGCATCTGAAGATGATTATGAATATGAAGAGGTAATTCGTTCATTTTAGGTATTCTGTAAATTCATTGTGGTTGTTCTTGTTAAATATTTTATTCATTCATTCATTCATCCATTCATTCATTCCCTAAGATGCTGATTTTTCAACTGAATTTAGTTTCAGCTGGTTAAGAGTGAGGTGTGAAAATTGTATTTAAAATTTTAGATTGTTTAATACGTCTAGCTTTTTTTGGTTTCCTGTTAATCGTCCCTCAGCGTCAGCTCCATATCACCTGCCGTGTGGATCCATACTACAGACTGTCATCTGTCCAGCAGGCATTCCCCATTATTCAGTCTGTTCTCGGCAGGATTTCCCAAATTTCCACTACTTAGATGGAACTCAGATTCTATGCTTCCTTCCAGCTTAGCTGTACTTCTGTCTAATGTGGTTACTGTCTCAAACATTTTCTTTAATTCACTGTTCCGATGGGATCTATCATTACTTGTGAGGCTTGGAGGATAGAGTCACTCCTAGATGACAGTAGCTGTGAATGAAACTATATGGATGCAAGCCTGGCAATTTCTGGTTTGGGCAAGCAAGAGGCAGGACAAAGAACATAGGCTTTTTATTACTGCTGGTAAAATGGAGATAATATTAATACATACCATATGAAATTACTGAATGAATTAAATGTAAGGGGCTTAAAACTGATCAGTGCATAAGAAGGATGTTATAAGTGTTAACTATCATTAATATCATAATTAGAGTTGATTATGTTCTTCCAAGAGCTTAATATTCAGACAGTGAGGTGTTTTTTAATAGAGAGTTGAAGTTCTAGTAGTAGTTATGAAAAAGTAATAGGAGAGAAAATCTAGAATGAGGAGAAAATGGTGGCATTTAGATGGTCTAACCTTTTTTGTCAGTGGCTTTTTAGTTTACATTTGTCATTCTAGATAAAAGCAGTTATCCATAAGCTAATATCAAGTTTATTAGAAGTAACGTTGAGTGATGTTTAAAAGGAAGTCAGAAAGCTGCCTACTTGTTAGTTATCCATTTTTCATAATCTTCAAAATGACATAGTGTCTTACATAAAATGTATTTCTTTGATCCTTTGTTTTGTGAGGAAAAATCAGTTCTGAAATGAAATAAGGTATTTTTATGTTTCTGCTAACCCTTCTATCCTCTTCTTTCTCTGTGATTTAGATAGCAGATGACAATTTTAGCATTCCAGAAGGTGAAGAAGATCTGGCAAAAGCAATTCAAATTGTTCAAGAACAGGCTACAGATACTCAAATTTTGGTGAGAATTTTGAATACAACCATAGCTTATAGTTTAGCAGTGATAACTTTTTATGTGAAGTTTTGAAAGTCATTTAAATTTCAAGTACTTCACTTTACTTACCAAATGCAGCCCTTACACCTGCTATGTCTTTTTCACTTCAATTTCTCTGTCATCAGACCTTCACTTGAAGTAGTTATATTTACTCTTCTTTGATTTTCATTTTCCAAATTGTGGTCACTCTTGCATGACTTTGCAACAAATGACAATTTCCCTTAGAATTCTGATTATTTAATATCACTAGAGATGAAACCAACGATTTGCCTCATTCACATACATTTAAATTTCAGGAGGAGAAAACAGTCCTTCCTTCAAAGAACTTAGCTCCTGAAGTAATAGAAGACTTTCTCTGCAATTTCCTGATCAAAATGGGAATGACCAGAACTCTTGATTGCTTTCAATCTGAATGGTAAACAATTATATAGATAAGTAGTTCTCTAGAAATGCTAACAGTATTTAACATGTACACTTTTATCAACCTTGAAAGACCTGAAGTCCCTCAGTTTATACAAAATGGATGAAATGGATGGAAACCTTTTCCATACCCACTGCTGAAACCATACCACACACCCATACACACACACACACACACGCACACACACACACACACAAATGCATATAATCAGGATAGCAATTTCAAATATATTAAACATCTTTCCAAAATATTCAAATTTGGGTGATTTTCAAAAATCAAGAAAATAGAAGCTCTCCTGGTGTTATATAACACGAAGCTTCTTTTTTTTGATAAAATACTTTCTTAATATCTTCTGCATAATTATTAAGGGTATTATTTCCTGCATTAAGACATGCTACAAACAGTATTACTTTGCTTGTTTTACTTGTAGTGGCCTGCTTTTCTTTATTCACACACTGATTGTTTTTTTTTTCTATAAATAGTCCAGGTAGAAGTAAGTGGAAACGTATTTTCAAATAATGCCTGAACAGATTTTCTTGCTGTAATTGAAAATTTTAATAACTTACTGGTTATAAAAATTAGCGGGATTACTGTCTTTATCCCTTTGTTAACCAGTAATGTCACCAGGCATGTTTTCAGAAACTTGACATTCTTTAACAAAATATTATCAAATAATCAGATATGAAAATATGTTTGCTCTTTAAAAGCCATTGGGTATTATAGAAAGAGAGAATAATATGTCAAATAGAGATGTTTATAGTGTTTTTTGGCTAATCCTAATTTTAAATATAGAGTAATTTGTATTCCTACTAATTCAACTGTGATATAATTTTCATTTTTTGCTTTTTTTGGTTCTCATCTACTGAGACCATGTACATAGAAGAAATCAGCTTTATTATTTTAAATTGCATATTTAATGTTAAAAAATTCAAAGAGGAGCTCTATTTTTCATTAATATAGTTTAGGAGAAACAGCACATTTGATGGTAGAAAAATAATACTGTTCCTATTAGGTTTTGAAATTGTGTGAATGATTTTTATAAAAATATCCCCCAAAATAATTACAAATATATTAGAAAGTACATTGTTTTGTACAAGTAGATAGGTGACTAATTTGCAGTAATAATGAAATGAAAGATTAATGTGCTTCAGTTACCTTTTCTTCTGAAAATATGTGTTAGGACATGTAGTGCTAACATGTTTGTCCAGTCTAAAGTCTGAAATGATTCCCTTGGAGAAATCTAGAGCCAGCTCTACTCTTAACAGTTAAATCCTTGTCATATTATCCTTTTAGACATAGCAGTTTGAACTGAGGTGAAATTTCAAGAAGCTACAATTGTATTAGGATTTTTAGAACACTAAGTAAGCATACCATGACAATATTACAATCATAAAGTAAAATTTGTATGAAATATCTCTTTATTATATGTGTTTAGTAATACTGTGGTTCAGATAATTTTAACCTTATCTACGGCTGCCAGTTTGTAATGAGATTATGAATTATTTGTATTGAGATTATACTGTATTGGATATTTTTATTTGACATGAAACATGACTTTGATCAGAAACTACCTATTCTGCATAGTAGGACTATAAGAATATTAAATATATTTTATCATTTTTATTATGGAGAAAAACATATTATTGATACAGATTCTTTAATCTTACAAAGAGTAACAAAGCAAGATTTCTCCATAGTTTGTGAACAAATAAATAAACAAACAGACAAAAATAACCGATCCCCAAACTTGTGTCCTTTCAGTCCTCAAAACAGTAACTGCGGTAAATTCTTTAAATTTGGGGTCAACAACCTAAGACCCTTGGGCCAAATGTGGCCTGCTTTCTGTTTTCATAAATACAATTTTATTGGAACAGAGCCATGACCTTTCTTTTGGTTATTGTCTATGGCTACTTTCATGATGTAATGGCAAAGTTAATTAGTCACAACAGAGACCTTAGGGCCCAGAAAGCGTGTTTTGTGAATTCTATTTTCTGACCATTTACAAAAAATTCATATATATACATACACACACGCACACACACACCTCTGTATATACACATATAATATAGTATGTATTTTATATATGTGTACATATATATAACACAAGAATGTTGTGACTTCTGTTATGCTAACTTTTACTGTGCTAATATTTTAAATATGAGCTCTGTAAATATACAGAGATTTATTTATGTACTATGTTTTCAAGAAGGCAGGCTTGTAAGTGAATAATATAACTTAAATTTTTTAGCCAAAATTAATATAGTGTTTATTAAATATGAAAGATTTAAAAATAAGAACATGAAGCCTGAGACTAATCACTCAAGGAATGCACTTTGTATCATTTTTATTAGTACAGTGTGTTCTTTCTCATGCATTATCTCACTTCTCCCAACAACTATATATAGCAGGAAGCTACTGTTATATGAATGAGGAAATGGACTTAGAGAGGTTAGAAAATCTGCCTTAGCAAGTAGCAGCCATTCACAGCCAGTAAGTGGCAGTCAACCATCTCCCAACCACAATGTTGAAAATATGCCAATAAAGGCCTTTTAGCTTGACTAGAGACTGATAGAACTTAAGGAAGATTTTAAGTTAGAGTCCAAATTTGTGCCTGTTTTCCATTTTGGCTTGAGGAATCATGGGGCGAATACTAAACTTGTTCAATTGTACTATCTCTTTCTTTTGGAGGATTCTGCTTCTACAGTGATATATCATGATGGTGCTGGTAATTTTAACATTCTCAGTTTGAGCAGTAATTAAGAGAATTTTGTCTTTGGTGAAGTGTTTCTAACTCTCTCCGAATACATGGAGGGCAGATTTTCATTTGACGCTTCTTATTGTCTAGATGACTTGTTTCCCTGTCTTTTATGTACTATGCCTTACATGCCATCGTGAAGGAAAAATAACCCTTATTTATAAGACACTATTTATATTTTTGCTGAGATTCTATCATGTTAGTTGTCATTCATGACAGTGAATTTTGAACTCTTTCAGTATATACACCGATCTTATGAAAGCCTATGCACTTTCTCCCTGAAATATATTTCTATATAATTGTAAGTAGTTTATGGACTTTGTGGTGAATATGAAGACCATTAATGACTTTATATTGGCAATAATTCATTGGCAATTCTGTTGGTAGTAATTTTTATTTCCAGTTGCTAACAGTTACATGACAATCTTTTTCCTCGTCTGAATGTTTTTCAGTCTTATTCTAAGGGTAAGTGACTAAAGTGGAAGAAATAAAGAAGGCCATGATATTTCTTTAAAACACACACACAGACACATCTGAAACAAAACCAAAAGATGTCTTATGTAGGAAAATGCAGGTTGAATTGAAAAATATATTTCTAGAGTTTTTAGATTAAGATTCTTAATTATATTATAGTATTATAATAGTGAGTTTCAAGTCATATTTAATATTTTTACGTGGATGGCATAAATTTTATGTGATAAATGACTTTTGAATGTCCTAAAGTATATATGATGTAGTATATGTTACGTTGTGTTATGTTTTGATTTTTACTTAACCAGATATTAATTTATTTACATTGCATTTAATTTAGAGGACTACACATCACTTTTTTTCTTATCAAAATCATTTCTATGGTTGTTTTTTCTGCATTAAATAAAGCAAGTTGCTGAAAACCAATTTTATGCTCAGAAAAACTTAATGGTCCAATACTTTAATCAATTCTTATGTCTTTTCTTCTGAGATAAATATTAATTACATTTCAAATATGGATAAAATAGTGAATTTATGATGAAATGATTGTCTATTTGTTGTTTTAGAAATTGTGGCAAATATTACTTAATATCGATTCAGTTATTTTAACCTTTTGGATATTCTGCAGTGGTTATCTTGTTTTTTATATCAGATAAGGTATATAACATAAAAACATGACTATAAAATACTGATAAGTAAACATTTTAAAAATTGTTCAGCTCATCTATAGCAAGCTTTGTAGAGGTTTGTTTATTAATAATTTATTAGTTGAAATGTTTTTATACTCTGTTATTGATATTAATTTCTACATATAATGATTAAAATTATAAATATTTACAAATCTCTAAATAATTCTCTGATGTTCCTTCTTATTTCACTGAGAAAATAGAAGTGCCATGACTCCTGCCTCCATCTGTACTAACCTGCTGCCTCTGTTCTCAGGTGTTCCCTTTCATGTGTCACAGAGGCTGAGCCAAACACACTGTCACCTGAGGCTACCCCTCCTCTTCTCTCCTGGATCCCAGCTCCTCTGGCTTTCTCAGTGACATTGCTCCTGCAATTGTACCCTCTCTTTCCTGCATTGTAAACTTTTTATTTTTCTGCTGGATCATTCCCATAAGCATACAGATGTCATATATTTAAAAAAGAATAAATCAAAGAACACTTTGAACTCCACATTCTCTTCCGGATTCATCTTGGTTTCCTAGGCTCTGCTTTATGGCAGGTGTCCTTGAAAGAGTTTGTTGCCCCTTCATTTCCTACTCTCTCATACCTCCACTGGTTCCAATTTCAGCTCCATAACTCTACTTCTTTCAGTGGCTTCACATTGCCAGATTCAGTGATAGATCCTCAGTGATGGACCCTCAGCGATGGACCCTTACTCATCGTTCTTGCAGCATTTGTCGCTGTTGCTCTTTCCTTCCTTCTGGCAACTCTTTATTCACTTGGTCCCTGAGATACAACACTCATATTCTCCTACTACTTTACTGCTTCCTCTCTTTTTAGTCTCTATTTGGTAGTATTTCTTTTCTTCACATTCTTAAAACAGTCCTAAGACTTTAATTCTCTCTTCACATGCACTACCTGGCTGGCCTTATCCAGTTTTGTGACTTTAAATAGTACCTGTTTACTTATACATGTCCTGACTTTTTCCCTGAATTCTGGACACGCATGTCCAATATTTATCTTCACTCTACTTCCCAGTAGACATAATACTGCATTTAACATGAATAAAAACAGTTCCTTGATTTCTCTAACCACCCACTTCCTACTGCGTTTGTCCTCATCTTAGTAAATGGCTATCTGTTGCTCATCCTTGACTTCTCTTTTTAACCAACACCTGAAAGTTGATCTGTAAGAGAATCCTGTTGGCTCCACCTTTATAGCATGTCCAGAAGGGACTCATTTTTCATAATCATTGCTGCTGCTAACTTTGTTCAAGTCACCATTTTCCCTCTCCTGGACTACTGCAGCAGCCTCTGATTCTATTCTTGCTCCTCTAGAGCAGCAGTCTCCAACTTTTTTTGGCACCAGGGACCAATGCTCCTATGAGAATCTAATGCCTGATGATCTGAGGTGGAGCAGAGGTGGCGATGCTAGTGCTGAGGAGTGGCCACAAATACAGATGAAGCTTCATTCTGCTGGCCCTCCACTCACCTCCTGCTGTACGGCCCTGTCTTCCTGACCCATCTCTCACCAGTCTATCTCCCTTAATTAGTTGGCTCCAGCTCCAAATACTCTAGAAGTACTGACTTTTTGCTCTTTATTGTACATGCCAAGCACCTCCCAATCTCAGGTCCTTTACATTTGCTTTTATATCAGCCACGAATGCTCTTTTCCCACATATCCACATGGCTTAGTCCCTCATTCCCTTTAGTTCTCGGCTCAAATATCACTTTGTCGGTCATACTTTTTCTGGCCACCCTAAATAAAATAGCACAAACCCCCCATCACTCTCTACCTCAGTCTCTTTATCCTTTTTATTCTGCTTTATTTTACTTCATATAGACCATATCACCATCCGCACTAGAATAGAAACTCCATTATTTAAGGACTTGAACAATTTTGTTAATTTCACCAACGTCTAGTGTATGAGACATAGGAGATGTTCGGTTCTATTTAATCTACCATGATGATATTAGTACCAAACAATTAATTGATATTTTATTTAAAAGATATATTATGAATGTATACATTTTAATTTATGTAATATTGCAACTAATTTCTATAAATATTTCCTAAGGCTTAAATTTTTGAATTGTACATATTAAGCCAATTTAGTAGAAAGTAACAATATAAAGTCTTTTATTTGATTTTCTCCTAGGTATGAGTTAATACAGAAGGGAGTAACTGAACTTAGAGATTTCGGGAATGTTCCAGATGTCTACACCCAGAATATGCTTTTAGAAAGTGAGATCAAAAATTTGAAGAAAGACTTGAAACACTACAAACAGGCAGCTGAGTATGTTATTTTTTTAATGACTTTTTTTCCTATTTATTTTGGACTAATTAAAAGTAAAGAGTTGAATGAGAGGCTAATATGTGGATGGTAGTTAATGTACCAGAACATTAATTCTGGAGAACCGAATTATATTTAAGTTTTGTTGGAATTGATGTGAAAGGCTTCAGTAGCAAATTAATCAAACAGATGACCAGAACTCTCACAATTGCAACTCCTCAATAAGAGTAGAACACAAGGGGTTATATAGGAGATGGTTAATTTTTTATGTAATATTGACTTCCTTATGTATTTTGATAATCTTTTCATGGTTTGTCACATCTCCTGTGAGGATAAGCTAATTTCTGATATAGCATTAAAATGATAGAAAACAGAGAGGAAGGAAGGAACTAGTATATTCCTAGTAGAGGAATTTCAGTATTTGAAAATTCCCCAAAGGAAACTGTTATTTTGTAATTTTCTAGCACGAATTTAGGCATAGTGGAGAAACTTAAGACTTCAAAATCAAGTCTCTCTACATCTTTTTTTTTTCCTTCTAAAATTAATGGAACACATGCGATTTTAAGCAAACAAATTTAGACAACGTTATTCTGGCAAAGACAAATATGTGAATGTGTTGACTTGGGGTGAATCTACTCATCTAAGACAATGTTAGAAAAATCAATGCTTAGATATGGAGTAGAGACAATTTAAGCTTTGTTCATTAATTTTTATTAAATATATTTAAAAGGGGCTTTCTCTGTTGAAGAATAATACTAAAACCAAAAATTAGATAAACCGAACTGCCATATAGGAACATAATATGTTTAAGATCTTTGTAAAAAGTTTTAGTGTAAAGAAATGTCTTTGTATTGTAAAATGAAAGAAACATTTAAGGTAAGTTTCTACTTTTAAAAGGTGGTGGTAAATAAAAGATAATTTGTATGGTCATTTATTCATTTATTATAATATACACTTATAGAAATATTTTTGCAAGTTATACAAATTTCATATTATCTATGGATGTACTCTTTGGCATTTTACATTTTAGATGGGAGTGTATGATGATCCACAGAATAATATGTTACTAGAACTAGCATTCTATTTATTCTCAGTTCCATTTCTCAGAAGTGATTTGCACTGTTGGCCCTGATGCTCACTATGATTTCGTATAGCACCTAATGGATTCACTGGGAATTTGACACAGCAAATTTTTCAGAGTACTGCCTGGCATACTGTTTCAAATTTTGAATCTTTTGAATTATTGCTTAAGTTTGCTAATTTTCTTTCGAATAGATAGAGCCATTTCGTGCAATGAGTTTTGCCTCAGTGACATTAAATAATCATTGTGGATTATTGGTTGTTTATTGAATATTATATTTAATAATTATAATCGAAATCATATAAACTGTTACCCATGAAAATTAACTTAATGTTAGAAGAAATCATTAAAACAAATATCATTTAAATGAAATCTGTCCCTTTGTGTTTACTAAAATATCAGATTACTAAATGTTTACAAAATATATTTACTAAAATATAGTTTTAGTTTCAACGACTTATGGTTGTCTCTCAAATCTGTCTTATTCTATATAATTAAACTTGAACAAATTAGAAAAGGAAAATATGTATTTGCTTTAATCTACCTGGCATGGGAAATTTGAAGGGAAGCTGCTTGACCTCAGTAAATGCCTAATGTTAACATCGTGAATGAATGTGAAGCACGTTGTACTTTCACTGTGCCTTTTGGTGAAGTGTGTCCCTGTAGCCTAATTCTATTGGAGACGTTCTCAGAAAATGGAGAATGCAGTTTTATAAAAAAAAAAAAAAATCACCAAACTATATCTGTCATGCTATAAATTTGCCCCAAATTGTAATATTTTCTCATTTAGGGTTTTTAATTTGACTCGTAAGGATATTTTTCTAATAGAAATTAGTGATAAACATGGGATTTCCTTTATGGAATTTACTATAAAGTTTTTCTTTTTAGGATTAAGGCTATTTCTTAAAGCAAGATAAATTTAGATGTTAAATACTTTTCTAATAATAAGTAGTAGTTGAAATGCAAATATAGTCAGGTTACAGATATCTATTGTCTTGATTATACTGGTAGTATTTAGTGATTTATCTAGAAAAATCAGAGAGATCATTTAGCTATAAACTCAATATTTATCTAGGAGAGAGTTGCCTTGGAAAAAGTACTGAACTCAAAGTTCAAATATCTAGCTTCCAATATTCTGCTACTTATTAACTCAGTTTTCTTACTGTTGAACCGGGAGTAATTATACATAATATTATTAACTCCTAGGGAGTGATGTGATAATTAAATGAGACAATCTACATTAAAGAGCTGTATAAATCACAAAGTGCTTTGAAAATGTCAACTATTACCAATATCTCTAAAGGCTGTCATTCCTATATTTTTTTTAAATCATCACATCATTAATATTTTTTTAAAATTCAGCAGTGATAAAGCATGAAGGAAGAAATGAAAAGGGAAAATATTTTACTCTAAAATATCATTTAAATTGCTATAATTAAAAAAGAAATTGTCTTTTTCTCTGTTGTAAGCAATGACAATTTTAAAACAGATTTTCCTTATAAGTGTAGATTATAGTCTAAAAAATAAAATTTGGTGTTTGATGTATATTGTATGTGTGGTGACAGATGTTAATTAGATTTATCTTGGGGATCATTTTGCTATATATGTATATACACACATACATATACACATATATATAAATATTGACTCATGTTATACACCTGAAACTAATATTATGTATCAATTATACCTTGATTAAAAAATATTTGTGAAATAACTATTTGAAAATTTTCCTTATAGATGTTTTTAAGGGGAAAATATATTGTTAAAAAAAAATTATGGTTACAATGAAGGTAAAAGTAAGTATATTATGTCTTTGATACTGGAGAGGAATGATATAGGTAGTAGTTAGACATTCTTTCTTGGAAAAGTAGAATATAGCTATACTTTTATATTGAAATGCAGACCAATTGTAATTTTAAATGCAGAGGTCTAGAATTTAAGTGACCTGCCACACATTTGCAGAGAATTGTTGGTTAAATGAAGACTAGAAAGCATCACTATCTTTCACAGTTAAGACACTATTTTATAAACCTTATTTGACAACATGGCTTCTCCTTTGGCATGTTTAATTTGATGTTTTAATGGACATCTTTGCAGTTTAAGTTGACAGTTTTAAGATAAAATTCTCTCCTAATGATGACTCGATGGGAGAATCAACAGAACCTGTAGGATCTTATTTGGAATTGACATTCTCTATTGTAATTTTGTTCCTGTTTATTTTTAAATTTTCTTTTTGTTTCACTGGCAAGGAAAGATGCTCAGTTTTAAGCATTAGAAGGGTACAAGTTGCTTTGTACAATGAAACTAAATGTGTATACACATATCACAGGTGCACACACACACACAAAGTTTGTATATTCTATGTCCTTTATATTTCCATATAAATTTTAGAGTCATTTTGTCAATTTCTATAGAAAGGCAAGGGTGAGAATAAGATTGGAATTGATTTGAATCTGTAAGAATTTGGGAAGAATGTGTATGTGCATGTACAAAAGTATTTACATATACATGTATTTTTTTGGTGCATTTATAAATTTTTGCCTTCTATTTACATGGGATATCTATAGGATATCTTTTTGACTACTGAATATTTATGAAAGAGCTTGAAATTTATGCCTTTTACCATTTAATTATCTAATATATATATTTTGTTTTTAAATTGTGAACTCCATATAATAGGCACTGTGTTTTGTGTTTAACATATCTCCAGGGCTTATATCTGTGCTTGACAAAAGGTATGATGTAAATGAATGTGTGCAATCGACAGTTTGGCTCTTTAGTTAAGCTTTTAGTAATTTTTTGAGCAGTTAATTAATAATTTTTGCCTCTTTCATATAATTTTTTGGAGTAGATAGCATTTTCCTTTCACAATGGGAATTTGAATAAATTTCTATAAAGCTGTCTTGCCCCATTTAGACAGCTTTGCTGAGCTTTTACATTATAGAACTACGGTGCAGACCAGAAAAGTTTTATTGCATCCTGAAGATTTGGCAGAAAATGATACTGACGGGGATTACTAATTACAAGATTAAAATATAGCATTTAAAAAAATAATGAAATACTTTCTATTACTTTCTCCCAGGAAATATAAACAAAAAAACTAAAATGGCAATTAATATTGAAAAATTATGTGCTTTACTAAGGGGCCCTAATTTCACTTACGAATTCACTTCTGTTAAAGGTCAAAGGGTACTCAGCTTTTCAGAGAACCATTTAATTTAATGACATTCAGAAACAAACACTGTGAAAATAAAGATAATAATGAGGTCCATAAAATTTCATGCTTTTGTGTTTAGGTAGTTACTTGTTAAATTAAGAAGGTATTTTTTCTGGACATGGGTATACCCTTTTTTTGGTTAAGATTTTAATGAAAGTTTTCTTCTAAATTGGGTGAATTCTATTTTGTCTATACAGTAGTTATTTAATATTAATTTTAATGGGTTAAATTAATTCATAACCTATTGAAGACAATGAAAGAATTGGTAATCATTATACTATTATCAGAAATTATGTCGATTCAAGTTTGCACATGAGAAAAATACATGACAAAGATGGCCTACTTTGGTTGGTGCAGCTAAACAAGAAAATGTTTATATGCTTCCTTTTGCTAAATTGTGATGACAAACTGACCCAGTAAATCTATTATTAAATGGTCACTCTGAAATACCTAGTTAAAACTATTCAGTTAATAAAAGTATTTTTTAGGGGCATTCACTTAAAATTTTTTTAGTGCTTACTGTTAAGTCACATTCACATGCTGAAACATGGAGTTTGAGGGATAATGTTATAGTATAATAAAAATATAAATATTTTAACATCTTATGCTTTAACAGTAGATTTTGATATGCTGATTTCCTGAAATGGGGAAGTTAGATGGTTATTCTGCCATCTTATTGAGAGAAAGGGTGTAAATATGTGTCTTATGATATACAAATCTAAATAGCATGTTTCACTGAATAATTCCTACTTCATTATACTTAAAATGGAATCTGTATGTTTGGTGTCTTAATAAAAGTTCTTTTTTTAAAAAAACATAAATATGCTCTATTAACATAATGAAAAAATACTATATAGTTTAAAATATTAATTTCTTATATGAATATTTTAAACTTTATTTTTAGTACAGCTTTTATTTCCCTTTTATTAAGCACATGGGCTGCAGGAAGGTTATAATAGGAGAAGCATCACCATGAAGTGAATTTAAATTGTTTTACTGAGTAAACTTCATTTGTGCAAACAGAAAGCAAGTCCCCGAAAACCAATTTAATGGTCAGAAAAACTTTAAGGTCTAATACTTCAATCAATTCCTATGCTCTCTTTCCTTGGATGAATACAAATAGGCATTTAAATGTATATTTTTAAAGTGAGTTGATGCAATGTTGCACATTTGTGGTTCTGCTTAAGAAACTTTGCAGCATTCTTTTTCTATGTATTTTTTTAACCTATTAAGGGTTTACATTTTGGATAAGACAAATAAAACATAAGCTCATTTATGTAATTCATTAAGTTGTTGAAAGTAAGACCGTTTTTGTAGATTCAAACTAGACATTCATAAAGTTTACATTCTTTTGTAAAGATACAGTGTTACTAATAATCATGTATTCTGATATTTTTGGTGCATTAGAGGGTATTTACCTACTGGCTTGTCCCCTATTTTAGGTAGATAAATCTAGTTAGAGGAATTGAATATATCTGTTCTGTTATACTAAATAGTAATAGTAATATGATGATGATGATGATGATGATGATGATGATGATTACTACAATAACATTTATTGAGTATTTTCTATTTGCCAAATAGTATATAAGCCACTTTGTATATTTCCTTCCAAATGAATGGGAATTCAGGTGATATTCTTGTGTTTTTACAACAAAATATGAACTCAGCCATTTATCTTTTTCAATTGCTCTACTTACACTTTCTCTTCCTCTTCATGTACTACTCATTAGGCAAATGGTGGTAGCAGAGGGGTTCTCTCTTTTTTGGTTCATCTCCATTCACATACACAGAGGGTAAAAACCTGTAACAAATAAATTATTCATTCATTTAATAATTGGCATATTCCTCAGATTTTTTTTTAAAACCTACAGCACCTGGTCTTCCTAGGTGGTCTCCCATCCAAGTACTAACCAGGCCTACCCTGCTTTGCTTCCGAGATCAGACGGGATCGGGCACGTTCAGGGTGGGATGGGCGTAGATTGGGCTCACATTATTTTTCAAGACCGAATATTTTAATGATCAATTTGTTGCTCCTAAATGATGTTGGCATGGAAGTGAAATTGAGGGTTAGATGGTGGGAGTAGACCATGAGTACTGTGACACATCGTTTATTTACATGTAATAACGACTACAACAGTGGCAGTAAAATAAAGAACAATGTAGGTCTTCCAAAAAAAGAAGAGGGGCAGGGGATAGGAGAGAAAGAACAAAACTTGGAAAAATGGATGAGTCACTGCCACCATATGTCACATGTGACTTGATCTTGCAGCACATATTATTACCACTGATCATAGTATGCTCCATCAGGAGCCTGAAAACTTAACTTCATTCCCCTTCTTTGGAAGCATCCCAGTTACTACTGCTCCGTGATTGCTCTGACATGGCTCCTAAAGCAGAGATCTATTTGCATGCATTTATTTTATGTTAATTTGAATTTTGAAATACCGTGATACAGAGAAGCAGATTTATTCCATTCTCATCCTCTTGTGAGATGTCAGCCCTAACTCAGTCCATCCATTTTTCAGAACATGAGAGTCTTAGAGCAGTAGCACATTGTCATTTAACTAAGACTGTTAGATGACTGCTTTTTCATTATAAATTATATTTTACATTTTTATATTGCAACTAACTTATAGGGGTAAGTGAAATAATTCCATTAATTTTTCACATACATACAGCCTGGGCTTAGAATTAATACTCATGCTTTATGCCAGGGGTTTGTAGAAGTTACATCCAGTTGAAGAATGCTTCTGTATTACTATATTTAAGACCTTTCTCGTCAAGTTATCAATTTTTCTAGTAATAGTATATGCAGGTGGTGTGTATTTCTCGTATACATTACCATAATAAAGCCTTGGTTTTCCAGAACTTATGTGCTTTCTTTTTTATAGTTATCAGAACTAAGTAACCCAATGAATTCTCTTTTAAATATATATTCTAGCAAGTTCATAATTAAATTTTATAAAGTCTTTTCCTATATTTGTAATAATTTTGAATTATTCAGTTTTATATGTATTTCAATTTTGTAAACAAATTTTCTTTTGAAGTAGATGGATTATAACTTATTTTGGCAGCATATCTTTAGTTTTCCTTAAATGTGAACGAATGCTATTTTCGAAACTACAAGTTTTGGCCTGTTTAACTCCTATGCCCATATACATTATGTTGGTTGGGATCCTTCAATGAGCATTATAATGGAATCTTTGTTGTTAAATAGTCTTTTAAATTGCTCAATACTGGATTGGAACTGGTAATTAAATTTTTTTTTTTTCAGAAAGGAATTAGCAGTGATTTTTAAAGTTGTTTTTTTTCCAGCAAAGCTAGAGAAGATCTGCTGAAAACTCAGAAAGAACGTGATTTTCATCGAATGCATCACAAGCGAATAGTCCAAGAGAAAAACAAATTAATCAATGATCTCAAAGGGTAAGCTGCTAATATTTGTTGGCATATTTGTTAAAGAGCTATTTAATTAGTATTAAGTAATTTGGTTATGGCAGAAGGTTTTAGGCAAAGTTATTCATTTAATATTTATTGAGTACCTACTGTGTGTATACTGTATGTTTGAAGTACAAAGATGAGTGTGTTTAGACTCTTGCTGTCATATCCTCTGTCTGCCAGGGCAGTTTTGGCATTTCCATTTTGCTGAGTGTTGGCTATTACTTTTCCGAAGTTTCTAAGAGCCACTCCAGGAGTGAGTTCACCTCATTCACCGGAGTACTTGTTCCAGTACTTGTAAAATCTGATGTCTTAAGAAAGTGATTCAAGGTCAATGAATTATTGTTTATCCAGTCTTAGATTACAGCCCTTTTTATCAGGTATCGCAAATCCCAGTCTGTGGAGTATAGTCTGTGGGATTCATTCTTGAAGTGGTTTTGATGCATAGTCTTTTACTTCCCTTGTCAGACCATTAGCTTGGCAGTCAGGTAAGAAGGGCATCTTTTACCTGCAAAGAGATCTTTGCAGCAACCTGTAGCACAGCTGAAGTGTTAGCTCTTTCTAGGGAAGGAGGGCCTCCTCTGCAAGCCTATAGGGCTGAGGAGAGGGACTGCAGAACCAACAGGGTCATCTTGGGAACCAGAGTAAAAGGTAATTTTATATTGATAAAAGAGTTAGTTTATCAGGAAGACAGCATATGTGAATCTAATATAAGAGCTTCAAAATATGTGGAGCAAAACCTGGTAAAGCAGAAAGGAAAAATAAATATTCCCACAGTTAAAATGGAAGATTTTAATACTCCTCTCTTAGCAGTTAGTAGAAAAATAGGTAAAAAGTCTCTTAAATCTATAGAACAGGACAAATTAATTGAGCATAATTGACATTTATTGAGTTTTACGTTGAACTTTTCAAGCACACATGGAATGTTCACTAAGGCAGATTGTATGCTGAGCCATAAAACAAGTCTCTATAAATTTCAAAGAACTGATGTCATACAAAAAATATTCTCTGATTACAACCAAATTAAATTAAAAATTAATGACACAAAGCTCTCTGGAAAATTCCCAAATATCTGGAAATTAAGTAACACACTTCTTTTTAAAAAATTTTTTAATTAGTTTCAAGTATACAGTACATTGGTTAGACATCTATATAGTTAGTAAAATGATCCCCTCAATTGCTTCCTCCCTCCCCTGACCCTCCACCTAGCCAGTATATTAATGCTAATGCTATGCTCTCCATCCCCATGACCATCCATCAGCTACTAATTTGTATTTTTTTAACCCTTCACCCCATTCTCCCCGTCCCCCAAACCTCCCTCCCCTTTGTCCGTCACCAAATTGTCCACTATATTTGTGAGTCTGATTTTGATTAGTTTGTTCTTTTTATAACTTAAATTCCGCATGAGTGGAATCATATAGTGTTTATCTTTCTCTGTCTGACTTAAATACCTTCTCTGTTCATCAAAGCAATATCTTTTTTCCCATTCCCTTCCTTTTCATATGTAGGGATCTTGTTTTCTTATCCTTTCAGCCACTCTATCTTTTGATTGGAGCACTTAATTCGTTTCCATGTAAGGTACTTATTGATAGGAATGTAATTGTTACCATTCTTTATTCCTGTTTTTGATACATGTTTTTTCTTAAAGAAGTCCCTCCAAGATTTCCTGTAATACTGGCTTGGTGTCGATGAATTCTTTTAGCTTATTTTTGTCTGGGAAGATCTTTATCTGTCTTTCGACTCTAAATGATAGCTTTGCTGGATAAAGTATTCTTGGCTGTAGATCCTGGGTTTTCATCATGTAAAATATTTTTTGCCAAGTCCTTCTGTCCTGCATAGTTTCTTTTGAGAAATCAGGTGCCAGTCTTATGGGTTCTCCCTTGTAGATAACTAACTGC
>NW_006433946.1:2487514-2491647 GCF_000325575.1 Pteropus alecto
ACCCCATGATATCTGGATCTCTGTTCTATTCTGTCATATGGTTTCTGCTTCTTTGTCTTCCCATTTTGGCTACCTTTCCGTGTTTGTTTCTATGTCCTAAGCAAAGCTCCTAAGTCTTCTGGTCTTATTAGTGTGGATTTGTGAAGTAGGTGTCCAGTGGCACAATCCTGAGAGAGGAGTTCAGCTGCAGGCCAAATTTAGCCCAAGCCTCTACCCCTCTGGGGCCACCTGTTGAGATTCAGCAAGCAATCTGCAGATGCTGTGTTGAGTCAAAGGCCGCACCAGAAATCAAGGCCAGCTGCCTCCACCAGTGTGAGTCTCAGCAAGGAGCACGTGACTCTACGAGGACACATCTGGATGTGGCTTGGGCGGGGCCCGAGTTGGGGGAGGTGGGGTTTCAGGGAATCCTCTGGGCAGAACGACCTCTGTTATCTAGTTTGATGATGTCACAGCTATGGCGGTGCTGTGTCCATGCACTGGGAGAGGGGAGGGCTCAACAGGGAACAATGGATACCAAGGCCCTTCTGTACTGAGCAAGTCTCACCTTGGCCCTCATTTTGACAATGTCTCCCTATAAATCCCTGGTGCCCCCTGTGCACAGCTGAATCAGCACTGGTGCTCAGAGCGAGCAGGTCTGTCACCGTGAAAATCCATTTGTGGATACTGCCCCTTTAAGAGGCGTCTGCTGGTGCCGCAGCCTCCGTCTCACTCAGCCACTGGCGACTGAGCAGCCCTGTGTTCTCTCCCCGTTCTACCTTCTGCTGTTGCAGGGTGCTTTCTTGGAGTTCTTTCTAGTTGTATGGCTTGTTCATCTAGATCCCAGGCGATTTTTCCTTGCTGCTGCTCCTTGTTTCCATCACAACTTTGTTTTGGTCGCCAGAGGGATGAACAGAGCTTCTATCATCTACGCCATTTTTTCTCTCCAATAACACACTTCTGAATAACCCATGAGTCAAAGAAGAAAATGAGAAAATATTTTGAACTGACTGATTGAAAATGCAACATTTTGAGATTTGAGGGATCCAGGCAAAGCAATGCTTAAAATGAAATTGATAGCTTTAAAAGCTTATATTAGAAAAGAAGAAAATTTTAAACCGGTGATCTAATCTCGTGCCTTAGAAGCCAAAAAAAAGAATAAATTAAATACAAAAAAAGGAAAATAAATTAAATAATAAAAATAAGGTCTATAACCAATAAACTAGCAAAGGGACAAACAAGAAAAAAATCAATAAACTCATATATCGGTTGTTTGAAAATATAATAAAATTGACAGAATTGAAAGTAAAATTGGCGAACCATAGATAGACTAATCATCACCAAATGTTGACAGGTAGTAAGTATAAATTATAACTCAGCAATTCCTCTAGGTGTTTTTCTAAGAGAAATGAAGATACATAACCAAAAGATAATTTATGTGACTGGTATAAGAATGTTGAAAGCAACTTTATTCGTAATGGCTCCAGGCTGAAAACAACTCATTTCTTCATCAGCACAATATTGCATAAACACATTTTAGAATATACGTACACGGGAACACTACTGATAATAAAAAGGGGTGAATTACTGGTCTACACAACAACACTGGAAGAACCTGAAAAATATGATGCTGAGTGATAGAAGCTACTTTCACAAGAGAACCTAGTCTCTTTATGAAGTTCTAGAATCTCCTGAGATGTTTGAAATGCTCTGTATTTTGATAACACTGTGGACTCCCTGGGCATGCATATTCACGAAAACTCTAAACGGTAACATTTAAGATTTGTATATTTTTACTCCATGTAAATTAGACTTCAGTAAAAAAGTAAGGAGAATATTTTGAAAGCATTTTCAAATAAAACAGATTTTATAAGGTATTTAGATCATAACTTGAGTGAATTATTTCTATGAAATATCAAAATATTTTATAGTTAATTTTCTTAATATGGGGTAATCAAACTTGTTTTCAAGACCATTCTTTATTTTGATGTGGATGACACTATTTCTGTTTAATCATCTGTTGTCTGTAGTCCTTGTCTTTTTGAAAATTATTTCTGAATTGATTAAAGAAACTGCAATTTTTTTTTCTGTCAATGAATAGCAGAAATCTTCTGAGTGCATTTTGAATATAGAGAAATGTGACTTTCCAACTCCCACCCAGGTTGCAGGGAAGGTGTATGCCATATAATATTTGCACTTCTTGGCCCCGTTGTGTTGACCTTTAATATGGTTATTCATTTTTTACTTCCAGTGCAAAAAACAAAAAAGAAAAATAAAAGGTTCAAATGTTAAATGGAAATCACTGATTTAACTGAATTACCCTTTAAGATGCCCTTTATTTTTCACAGGTTGAAGTTACATTATGCATCTTATGAACCAACAATAAGGGTGTTACATGAGAAGCACCACACTTTACTAAAGCAGAAGATGCTGACCTCCTTACAAAGAGACAAAGCAGTCGAGCAGGTAAAGAGACTGAAAGCTACCTCAAAATTATTTTTAATAATTTGTTTTTTTATGTTATAGGTAGAAATAATGGTTTTGTTTCTAAGATAAATTTAAAAAGGTTCTCACCAATTTTCATGTTGTTAAAAAGATTCCTTTGGAAAGAGTTAGAAATAGTATTTTATTCATTTTAAACCTATAAAGATTATTCTTAAATATTATTAAATTAAAAAAAATTATAGGAAATTATTGAAGTATAGTTAGAGGAAAAACAATCGGACATTGCAGTCAGACAAACTTGGGTTTAAATGCCAGCTTTGACAGCTATAATCATGGACCTTACTTAAGCATGTCGAACTCAGATATCTCATACATAAAGTGTAGCCACAGTAACATGCCTTTTACTATTGCTGTGAAACTTACATGAGACAATGAATAAAATCTTCCCACAATATACTCCCAAATGAATATTTGGCACAATTAGTTATTGACTCAGTTTTCAGTCATTTTTTGCTACTGATACCCTTTTCCATTCTTTTCATTGGCCTAGGTTAGGGCAATATTGAGGAACCTCTCACACAGAATTCGAGAAAAAGTAGAAGTGTTCATGGGCCACATTAAAAATATATGACAGATAATTAGAAAATATAAAACTGCAGCTATGCTTAACATTCTTTTATTTTCTAGAGTCTCATTTTTAGCCAAACTTTCATAGTCTGCCAAAACTTGCACAATGGTTCTATTCTTCCTTGAATTATTTTATTAAGATTCTTTGTGCTTGAATTTTAATTTTGTATCCTTGAATGTCTGCAGTGTATTTCATAAAATGAGTTTGATAATAGTCTATATTCTTATGGCATTAAATGTCAAATCTTTAGAATTTCATTTCCTTTCTAGTTTTCATCTAACTCATCCCCCAACCTCCCAACAAGAGGCACAACTCTACATCTTGGTATACTGTGAGCTAGATTCAGGTCGTTCTGACTTCCTATCTTGCTACTGGGCCAGGTTAGACTTTTGTTACCCATCTTATTCTCCTTATCGCCCTAGTCTCATGCTTATCTCCCTGTTACCTTTCCCCAGAGAAGAATTCATCAGTGACCTGACTTACATTCCCAAGTGACTATGTGTACTTTGGCAGCTCTCACAGACCACCCAGACTGAGTTTCACTGTCCAAGGATACCAGCGCCTTCCTGGTGTCCATGCTGGCAAGTGCCTATACTCCCCTCCAGATTGTTAACTTCTACATCTGCAACCTGGCCAGCACTGGATTTGTCACTCATACTCTGTATGATTAGGGCTAAGTGATCTTCCTGGAAAGAGCAGTAGTTCCTCTCTCTAATATGAGGGAAATTTCTGAGGTTAGATCATAGGTCATCTTGAGAACATATTTAGGCCACATACAGTCTAGATTGCTCTTCACTGATTGAGTTAAAAGAGCTAAGGATTGGGAGTGGTAGGTGTGAGTCCCAGCTGTGCTGCAAAGTAGCCATGTAGACATTCAGGTCATTTTACGTATATATCTGCTTTCTCTCCTGTTAAACAGAGATAAACTTAACTTGCTTTATAGTTGATATTTAGCTAAAATGAAAACATGTTTAAAAAATTAAAATTGCTCTTTCTATGAGGACCTGTTGAATTTTACACACTACTTTCAGATGTATCTTCATTATCTGGGAATTATTTTGTCCTTGAAACCCTACTCCTGCTG
>NW_006433946.1:2493039-2546921 GCF_000325575.1 Pteropus alecto
CTGTTGGAGCATTCTATTAGGTATACCATGGGTAGACAGCCATGGATTAGCCTTTTAACTTGAATTGAATAGTGTGTCATGAAGCTGTAGAATGAATTTATTGTGAAGATATATTGAAATATAAGTGAAAAGATATTAATATATATGAAAAGTTCCTCTATGATCCAGTATGAACTATATCACTTTTAATGCTTATTTCTTCATTATGTCTTTCAGTGTTGTGCTGTTGTAGTTATACTCTGAGAATTCATTTCTAACCAGACTTTTAGGATGTGAGCTTAGAGTAGTAAGAAGTATCTTTCTATCTGGATTCCTAATCATCACTTCCTTAGAAACCTTATTTTAATGAGCATTGAGCTCATTATATTTCTCTTTAAAGATTATAGACCTCTCAAATACCTTGCATGAAACAGGGTTAGAATTTATAATTTCTAAATGCCAATCAGTTTGTATATAGAAGAGTGAAAGTATGATGTGAGATGACAAAAATTTGATAAATGTTTTCAAATTCTTTTGGTTAATAATAAAATAGCAACTTTTATATTCATTTAAATCTTTTAGAAAAATCTATAATTTATTTTAATTTCTACTAATGCCCTAAATTCTGAATTAGAGCTTCATCTTTGAAAAACGATAAAACTTAATTATTTGTTAGTATGCATATGTATAATAAATTATATTTTATCTTTTTTGGATCATGGGGCTGCAACGCAGGAGATATTCTGAAAAATATACATATATATTTTCTAGGTCTGTTGGCTGAGAGGGTCTAGAAGCGATTGTACTCCAGTAACAGCGGGTATATCCCGTGCTCAGGTATCTGTTTCTAATACTATTCTTCAATAAAAGGAGGGAGAAAGACAGAGAGACAGACAGAGAGTTGGGGGAGGGAGGAGAAAGTGTGAGAGAGAGAACTCAACCAAAAAAAATGGTTACGTCAGAGAACAAAGGAACAGTTGTGGCCACCTACAGAAGTAGATGGACTGGCAACCAAATTTAGTTGAATATCAAGCCTGATGATGCCATACATACACCAAGAGGGTATGAAAACATTTATTATTTACATGTTTGACTTCTCTAGGGAGAATAGCACATGCCTTCCATGTAGGTTTGAAATGGCCATAAAGCAAGGAAAGTAGACTGGCTTGGGGTTTTTATTGTGGTTAGGATTAGGGGCCAGGGCGAGAGTTCCCATGTGCAAGGAGAGACTTGTATTGTTTGACTTTTCCATTGGTGCCAAAGGAGGGAGCATCCAGGCCTTCTCAGCTTGCCCAGATATGGGGCACAAAGGGAAGTGGGTGGGGTAAGGCTTAAAAGCTGTTTTTTAGCAGTCAAATATCAAAAAATGGAGTCAGACTAATTAATTACAGGAATCATTCTGAAAGAGCTCCCAATGGTCTAATTTGGAACAATTTGAGCAAGAAAATAATGTAGTATTGGATTATAATTCAGAGTACAAAATAAATGTCTATGAGTTCATAATCATATAGATAAATGGGGGAGGAAAAAATAAAAGGGAGAAGAAAAATATCTTTTTCAAAGAAGAATCTCAAATGGCATAGCTTTCTTTCAAGGAGGTAGAGCTTACTGTTTAGTCCTGCCTGTACTTAATGACTTGCTTCCAAAAGTACAGTGGAAATGGGGAAAAAATAACTCTACAGTGGAGAAACCTGGTAAATACAACTTAAGGAAGGTGATCAAAGTTGATAATTATCAGCATTTAATCATGGTGATTAAATGTACCCTCGATGTTATGTGCTAATAATGGCACTTCTCTGTGGCCTTCCTCTCTCAAATCTATAACTCCAATTTAACCACGAGAAAACCTCAGACAAGCCCAAATTTCTGGACATTCTGCAACATATTACTCACCAGTACTTCTCAGTGCACAATGACTTAATGTGAGGTCATGTTCTGGATGGGATCTTGGAACAGAAAAAAGATATTAGGAAAACATTAATGAAATTAGAATAAAATAGGGACTTTGTTAATAATGTTGTATCAATATCTGTACATATTTTGTGACAGATATGCCATGGTAATGCATGATATTAACGGAGAATAGAGTGCAGGGTGTAAAGGTACTATATTTGCAAATTTTATGTAAATTTCACACTATTTTAAATAAGAGGAGCATTTAAAAATTTTATAATTTGCTTGGCATTCTAGAATAGATATAAATTTTTTACTTTTTTTTTACTCAGACATTTCATGAGCACTAATCTATAGGTTATAATTTATTATCTATTGTTTTCTAATAATAAGAAATGTTACTACTCAGTGAAAGTAGAAAAATGTATATATCTGTATATAATTAAACAGATGGTATTTTGCATTGGAATAATCATCTACAATGAGAGATGAGATATCTTTTTAAGGTAGGAATTTTAGTTTAAGTCTATTGTTTAGGAAATATAGGTGAATGGTATGCCATTGAACTAATAAATGTTCTTAATTATAAGTTATGTTTAATAAAACAAGGAATGTCTGTGGGTGGGAAATGAGCCAAGAGTTTTAGGAAAAACAACAGTTTTTTCATTTTTTACTTCCCAACTAATACCTCATCTTTTATGGACGTAAAGATGAATTAAGTTGTTGTGAAACAATATCAATAGAAGAGAAATCTCTCTCGAAATGGAGATATGAATAATTATTATTCAAAGCGTGCAATGAGCATTGAGTCCAGAAACTATGCTGTAAAATAAATGTTTCAGATGCTTACCCATAATGGATGCTTAATAATTGGTTTGTGGAATTGAATTTACATTTAAACGTATGTTTTTCTTTTGTTGCCATTCATGTTTAAAATTTTTAGATACATAAGAATTAATCTAATACAGATGAATATTTTTTATATTTTGTAATCAATATTTAAACATTATATTTTTAAACCTTTTTTGAGTCATTTAATATATAACCCTATAACTTTTGGACTTTATTTTTTAGATTTCTAGACATTCAGCAACTGCAAGGCATATGGAACCACAGCAAAGTTACCATTCTCCTGAAATTAGAGGTAAAAGTAAAATGTGGTAAAACTCTAATATTGGTTCGTGATTTCTCAACCTTATAAGAGCTCAAAATTGTAGAGATATTTAAAAGCGAATAAATGGTGTTATAACTATTTCATAAGTTAAGATGTTAGTGAAAAGACTAAGAGGAAATATAGATATGATGCTGTATAGATTAATTTTAGAGAAAAATATGAGTAAACCATAATAGGAGGATTTCTGCTTCTGGCTATGATGTGAGTACCTGGTAGCAGACTAACCTTCTCCCCATAAATAACTCTAAAACTAACTATATATATGAGGCAACTACTTTTAGACATTGGAAAACAGCACAAGTTACAGAAGGAAAGTGACAGAAGGAAAATTTATAAGTCGAGCACCATGGCTTTGTGCCTGGGGAATTCTCCATATTCTCTATGGAGATGGAGACCAAGAGGAGCATGGCAGTCCTGCATGAACTGAAGGGGCAAGTTGTTGAAGCAGCTAGAATCTGTAGGAAAGGGCACCAGGTAAGAGGATGCTACAGTGAGCAGTGGCCCAGTTTGTGAGGCAGTTTACTGTGAGTCAGCTGGCTTACACATGCAAGACTGAGACTTATCACAGAGGGAGGGAGAGTAGATTCTACAGGACTAAGATGAGACCAGGGAATATAGAGACAAAGCAGTTATGGGAGACGTTGGAGCTCTAGCCACACCTGGATGAAGAGTCCTCTTTAACACTTTGGTAACGCCATATTAACATTCATAATCCTGTATTCATCAAATAAAACCAAAAACAAAGCTTACAGAGAATTCCTAGAGGAAAGAGGGTTTAGATTTTGTCAAGTTAGAGAACCTTGAGAAATATTTATGGCTTTCCATGGATCCACCCTAACAAAACATATAATTAAACCTCAAAATTCAAGTTGATCATCAAAAAATTAAACTGCCTGCCAGAACAAAAATCTATACCTTTCAGAGGAAGACAGTTGTCCAGAGTCTTTATAATCTGTCATCTATATAATTAAAATTTTTCTAAAAACGTTATAGAAACAGGAAAAAATGATCTACAATAAGACAAAAAGCGATCAATAGAAGACTACACTGATAAGGTCCAGGCTGGATGTAGCATATAAAAATGTTAAACAAGCTATTTGCAGTATGACCAAAGACTTAGAAGAAAATATGACATCGATCATTGAAGAGACAGGAAATCTTGGCACATAAATGGAAACAAAAAAATAAAGGAAATAGAAATTCTAGTACTGAAAACTAACTAAAATGAAAATTTCATATTTCACAACAGATTGGAGATGACAGAAATATCAGTAAATTTTAAGAGTCAATAAAAATAATCTATTATGAAGAATATATAGAAAAAATACTGAAGGAAAATTTGCCGACTTAATATACATGTAATTAGAGTCCCCAAGGAGAAAAGAATGAGAACAGGGCATAAAAATATTTAAATGAAAGATGACCTAAAATTTTCCAAAATTGATGTAAAACGTCAACTTATACATCCAAAAAAAGGCAACTAACTGTGAACACAAAGAAAGTCATGGCTAGATGCATTATATTCAAACTGTTGAAAATTTAAGTGAGAAAATTTCGAAAGCAGCCAAGAGAGCAAAAACATACAGGGGAACAATAATACCAATAAAGGCTGGTTTCACATCAGAAACAATGAAAGCTGGAAACAATGAAATTTTTAAAATGTGGGAAAATTTTAACTCAGAATTTTACGTACAGTAAGAATATCCTTCAAAAATTAGGGTGAAATGTAGACATTTTAATGTAAATGAAAGCTGAGAGCTTTTGTTGCAAGCTATTTTGAAGTACAAGAAAATACTAAAGGATTTTCTTTGGGCTGAAAGAAGTATGCCAGAAGGAAACTCAAATCTACAGAATTGAATATAGAGATTTAGAAATGTTGAATTCCAGTTAATTTAAAGAGCGAGTTTTTCTCTTCTTAATTTTCTTAAAAGAAAGTGACCGATAAAAATTAGGTAAAGTTTATAAGGTATGTAAAAGATAAGAAAATAATTATGGGGTGGTGCAGATGTTTTGTATCTTGATTTTGATGGTGGTTATATGCCTATTTAGCTTTGTCAAAACTTCCGCAACTCTGTACTTAAAATGTATGCATTTTATTGTATGTAAATAATACCTCAATAAAGTTGATTTAAAAAAGAATGATGGGAAACTCTAAAATATAGAAAGACTGAAAAATGGTGAATTTTCTTAATAAGCATAATATCCTGTTATTTGCAGATGACTATTCATTGTGTTCTCTAATTAAGGTTTAGAAGAAATATGTAGCATTCTTATGTTTAAAAAGTTTTTCTTAGCCTTGATTCAGTATTTCCTTTTTTAACATTTTTATGTTAAAGAACTATCAGTTATACTCAGTGATGCCTAAAGAGATTGTACACAGGGATGTTCAATGCAGTCCTATCTATAGTGACAAAACAATGCAAGTAGTCTTTTTTTGTGTGTGTAATAAAATGTTATTTTATTTATTTTTATTACAGTTAACAAAATCTAGTAAGTTTTAAGTGTACAATTCAACAGTAAGGCATATGTTTTGCATTATGTGTTAACTGCCCACAGTTAGATTTCTTTCTTTCACCACGTATTTAACCCTTTTTACCCCACCTACCTCCCTCCTCCCCCTACCTCCCACCCTCTGGTAACCATTAGTCTGTTGTCCATATTCATGAATCTCTGTTTGTCCTGTGTGTTGCTTTTAGGTTTATATCCCACATAAAAGTGATATGTGGTTTTCAAGTGAATGTTTAAATATAGTTGACCATACAATACTAGAAAGTCTTTAAAAATCATACATAAGAAAGTGCTCATGTTATAATGTTAATATATTGTTAATAAATAAAAACATGTAGTATGAGGGTGTGTTTGTTAAATGATTGGAGAATGCACAACAAAATGTTTACATAGTTTTCTACATTTTTTGCTTAATACATTCAAATATGTATGTTTATATCAAAAAATTATTTGTTTTATATGTAGATAACTTTTAAGAATATAATCAGATATAAATATAAAAGGATGGTATGAAACTATCATAATCTTAGAAACTCTAGCTCCCCAAATGACCAAAGATTGTGAAAAAGAATATAGAAAAGGCTTAAAGGTTGAGAAACTTTGTGCATTGGGTTGATGCTTTCATTAGTAAACCTCTAATGCTACATTCTACCCTAGTAATTTACAATTTTATGTGTTTATCCTTGACATCTCTATTAAAATAAACTGATGGTTTATAGATTACTCCTTTATGAAATCATCTCCTGGTATGTAATATAATTACAAAATGAACACATGTTTTTCTAGACTGACATTTATAAATTACTTTGAAGATGAAGTTTGTACTTATATTTTGATCTGTGATATTTTGAAGTGCTTTTGTTCAAAAAGAATACATTCCCATTCAACATGAAGAAATAAGTTCTTTTAGCTGATTAATCCTAGTTACCTGAATAAAACTAATTTCTTAAATTCTGTGCTGAGTAAGTATTGTGCTGCTCGTAGACATGCACTCTAGATTTAGATATGAGACTTGCAGTGTCTTTTCCTAAGCTTCTGGTGTCAGCATTTGGCTGTGTGATCTCAGCATCTGTCATCCCTCTGATTGCCTGATCAACTTGGAACTTTACTTAGCTGAGACTGTAACTTAAAAAGAAGTCGACTTTATTGGTTAAGTGGTTGTTCTTCATAAAGCTTGTTGTCCGTAACAATAATTTTCATATATTTAATATTCTCCCTCTTCAAGTGCTTGTTTTAGTTTAATTTAAATTTTTTTTTTAACTGTCTCTCTTTCTGTCATCCATATATTCATCCATTCATTTATTTTGGGCAGAGATTGGTTTGGCAGTAGAGATTCTTCAGATTAAAATCTTATTCATTGTATAATTAAGGAACAATGAATTGATTGTCATTTACTCTGAACTTTGGGAAAAAGACTAATTAATATTTAATTCATTCTTAGGGAACAAGACAAAAGTTGGACTCAATTGGAGTAGAGTTATCAAAGAATTTTAAACATTACATTTTTGAAATAAAGTGGCATGCTAATTTTAAAATTACAAAATATATTTAAAATGTTAACCATAGTTGCTGCCACCCAGAGAGACTATTATTAATACTTTAGAACTCAACTTTCTCAACTGAAAATGTTTTTAAATTGTACATTTATTCTTGTATGGTGTGTAGAATAATAGACAAATTCCTAAGAGAAACTATGAAATGATGAATTATTATTGACTAGATATTTGAAGTGACAGTTTTGTATTATGTTTTTCTTGCTATGAAAAGTAATATGTTTCAAATATTTATAAGAAACTACACAGAAAACACTTTAGTATTACATATTATGAGATAAAACTTTTTGTGCAAATTACTTAAAATTATTTCAAAAAGTTTGTGAACATGCTGGTTTTGATTTTATGTTTGTTAGTCATTAAATTGTATTACTTTGGTTTATTATAAGGTTACAATTGAATGTAGTAGTGTCTATTTCCAAAGCAGGTTATAAAGATACATACAATTATATTTTAATACAGCTTGTAATTTATAATAGGAAATTATGAATTCAAGATGAACAGCTAGAAATTGGAAATGTTTGATGAGGTGAAAAACTGAAAGCTCACTTTAGAGCTTCACAGAAGAAATAGATATCATATGTAGTAAACAAATTATTTTTTAAGTTTTTTAGTTTAATTAATTTATGCTTTTATGTTGGGCATTTTGTTGCTGTTCAAAATTGCATTACTAGATGCTAGTTTTGTATGACTGTATGGAATATATGGTCTAGTTTATTTTATTTTTTATTTAATTTTTTTTCTGGTATTAGAATTTCGTACTTTATTCTCAATTCTCAAAATAAACCATGTGATGAGTGTCGATATTGTCTTTCCTTTTACAATATAACTTCTTATCTAAGTCAAATATATCAGAGTAGGAAAAGTTAGAATTCTACAAGGTGTACTATGAAAACAAGAGTCTCTTCTTCCTACGTATGTATCCAATTTTTTGCACTCCCCAGGAGCAGCTATTTAAACTTTTTTAGATATTTCTTTTAGTATTTAACTATATATTTCTTCCTCTCCCCCCAAAAATGTTTATACAACTAATTTTCAATTTTCAGTCTTGGATGTTGTATCTTGACTTTCTACTATGGAAGATGAATATTCAGATCTTTCAAGCTGCTCTCCTTTTGACTATGCACATAACTGCTAGGTTAATATTCTATGTTTGCATTATTATGTCCATGTAAATATGGACAGCTAAGCCATGAGTATTATATTCCTGGTATAACTTGCTCTTTTCCTGAAGTTAATAATTGCCTTTTATTTATTTATTCATAGACTTTCAACTAATCTTATTTGAACCTCACCTATACACTCATTTTAGGGCTACCTGGCACCTCTAATTCCAGTCTTTCTGCAGTTGTGTAGTGTGAAGCAACTTGCTTCTTTCCTTTCCCTTCTTCTAAGGTTTTACTTTTCTTCATTCTGCTAAATCAATTACTGCTAATCCATTTGCTTTTTTTTTTTTTACTGTTTTATTATTTTTATTTATTTTTTATGGTTAACAAAATCTGATAAGTTTTAGCTATACATTTTAACAGTAAGGCATATATATATTTACATTGTGTGTTCACTTCCCATAGTTAGATTTCTTTCAGTCATCACATATTTGACCCCTTTTACCCGTCTTCCTCCCTCTTCCCCCCTACCCTCTGGTATATGGTCTAGTTTAGAAAGAGATCCTATCATTTCAAAAATAACATCTTCGCCTTTGCTTCTGTTACCTTTTTCTGAATTCCAGTTAGATATGTGCTTGATCTCATTTTAGCTTACAAGTGTCCTAATCTCTTAGATATTTTCTGTTTATGTCTCTGGTCTAAATATTGGATAATTTCTTCAAAACCTCTTTTTCCCCCATAAAATAATTCTCTTTTCAGCTGTTTACAAGGAAGTTTGGGACTGGCACAATGTAGGTACTTAACTATGTATTTGTTAATTGAACATATTCATGCATTTCTGACATTTAACCAGGGGCCTGAACATGTTTAGTTAACATTGGTTGAATGTGTGCATACATGAAGGAATGGTTGAATGAGTGAAATTTAGCACTGGAGGTACAATAAATACAGTTTTTGTAAGTGAAAATGTGTTTTTGTTTGTTTGTTTATTTGATGTTTGCTTTATTTCTCTATTGTATCTTCCTTAAGATGTTGATTGTGCCCAAGTAACATTGGAAAACTGCATAGTGACAGTTAGTACTATAGACCTTGTCATTATTGACATGCATGAGATGATAAGCGTGAGGATGCTGTGATAGAGACAAGGACTTTGCTAGTATATTACTAAACATTAAGAAGTGTTATATGGAATTTGAGATTTATATGCACTTAACCATGAATGTAACACAGACTTTAATGTTTGAGCCTCTCATTTGTTCTATAAATCTTTGTATAAGTAACTGATGTTTGTCTGATGGAGAGCATAAATCAGGTTTAGTTGTTCTTCCTACATTGAGAAATAATTAAGAAGTGTTATTTCTCTGCTAATTCCACATACATTCTGCAATGTTTAGTCTCGTGTTTTAGTTCCAAATGTTTTATTTTTTCCTAAAATATTATTAAAGTGTGAACTATTATAATTTCATTTTGCTTATGGAACAACTATATGTCATAAATCAAATCTTTTTTGGTTTTCAACTTTCATTTTTTATCCATACCATTTTTTTCGTGCTTTTTATTTTACTTCTCTTATGAATTCTTGCTTAGTAATGTTTTGCATAATACCTGAGATCTGCTCGTATTCCTAAAACTATCTACTGGAATCCTGAGTTTCTACTTTCTTCCTTGTAGATATTACTGTACAGATTCCCCTCATATATAAAAGGGAACAAAAGGTAGTGACCTTCACAGGATTATTGACAGGATTTTATAAAATAGTAAGTGTCAGTTGTTTATACTGGTGTCTGTTATAGTGTAAAAGATCAATGAGGCATAAATGCTAATTATTATTATTTTAAATTATTATCATTATTAGTTTGTCACCCTTGGTCGTTGAAGAGGAAATACAATAAGAGATTTGAAGTGAAACATTTTCCTTAAGCTAACTGATTGTTGCCTTTCCCCCACAGTTTGACTTCCCAGATGCAGTGGGGCTCTAACTTATAGCACCATTGAGGGAAGACAGGCAGTCTGAAAATCCAGGTGTTTGAAATCTTTCAAGTATTTCCATGAGAACTAAGTTACGCAACATTCTGTTTTTATGTTATTGTGAGGGTTATGTTGAGGATTTTCTCTTTTGTCCGGAATAGGTAACAAATAGGAAAAATTAATTGGATCAGTAACGAAACTAAATGCCAGCCATGTGTCTCCTCACCTTAATAACCTCAGGATTCTTTGAGAGCCTTGATATTGAAACCAACTCGATATTTTTGTGTCCATCATCTTTTCTCTATTGCAGATCTAGATTTATTATTTAAAATGTTGTGCTATTTAGCTTATGAGTTAATGATTATAACTTTATTAGTTATTTGAAATCAGCTTGCTATTTAGAAATACAGGGGAAATTATATATATTTAAACATGTATATGTATATGGAAAGATGGGAAAAAGGTTTTTTCTATCACTTTTAGTTTTCCCTCAGATGATTGCATTAGAACTGCTCTTTACATCCAGGAGAGTTTGGAGACCAGTGTTACAACTATATTGGAATATTACTCTGTGTTTTTTGTTTTTCTCAACATTGAGAAACAGAATAATATTTTATTAATATAATATTCTTTTAAAAATCTCTTATTATCCAGTTCCACTTGGGAAATTTTGTTATTGCTTACCATTCTCTCCTCTTCACCTTTGTTTATAAACACTAAACCTCACACTAACAGGAATATGGATACAGTGTAAGTGGAGATTGGCTTCCGTGCTTTCTAACTGGCTCGTCACGCCATTTCACTAACCTTGCAGTAATGCCGTCCTGCATTTTTGGAAAATGAATCTGAAACTTCACTTACAATGTTTTGGTATGATGTTACTGTTATTAGTTTAAAAATAAAGGTATCATGACTTTGGCTTTCATATTTTTGGTTATATTTCTTACAGAGAAGCAGTATAAATATTAAGAATAAATGTTATTATCTTGTAGTTGTTCCAGGTTGTGAAAAGGAAAACACACCAGAAGGTCCTGCTCAGAAAGGTCTTCATGAAGCCAAGGAACAAAACAAATGTAAAACAAAGATAAAAAATAATACAAAGGTATGGTATTTATTTTTGTTTCCGTTAATTCATAATTAACTCTCAGATCTTCAGATCCTTGGACTCATAGGGTATAATTATTTTACTGGAAAAGGAATTTAGAAGTTATGTACACTGAGCCCCTTGGTTTATAGATGGCAGATGGATGTCCTTAAATGTTATGTAACTAATTAATTGAGGGATGCAAACTATTTAGTGGCAGAAACAGGTCTGCCAATGGATAACTCTGCCATATATCTCAACTTAATCGTGGCCATGTCTGCTCACCTGCTCACATTTCTGCCAAAAATTACCTCTGTCTAAAAGAAGTAACTAACTCCCAGGTTATCCCTTATTTCCTATCTCTTAGGGTAACTTCACACTTTTCTTAGTCTTCTTCAAAAGTAGAATGGAAAGAATTATGTCCCATTTAAGAATCTCCTTATATCTGAGTCCCTTTGCAATCAGACTGATAGTTAAAATCTTTGGTAATGATTAAAGAAAAAATGATATTAAAAATGTCTGGTGAGACAAAGAGTTCAAAAATGAGGAAAATTACATAAAACCTGCGAGGAGTTTTAGCTTCTTCTTATGAAAATTGCATAAAAGTCTAGTTGAGGTAATGAATTTTTTCATGAAGTGGTTGTTTGAGTTCCAAAATATCTGGCATTTATTTAAAAATGAACACATTTACAATTATAATAGCTTTTTAGTAGTAGTAATTCTATAAGAACAAGATTTTTATGAATTCAAATATTATTAAAAGTCATTTACTTAGCAAATGTTAATAACATAATTTCTTCTCAAAGATATGCACTGGAGTTTAGTATTGTATATAATATTCAAATAAAATACATACTAAACACTTAGGTTATATACTAAGGCTTTGATAATCACTTTTTTGGTGATATTCAGATTAGTACTTTACAGTTCCTCTATTATCATTGTTAATTTATGGATTTATGGTATTTATGATAGATCCCCTTTTCTAGTCAGCCTGTCTCCAGCTTCTCTTCATGCCAACAACCTCCTGTCAGGACAGATCTTCGCTTTTTGCCACCATAAAGCTTTTCCACTCCTCCAGCTGCCTTTAATTTGAGTCTCAGCCAAATTCAGGCAGTGGTGGTGGATGACTGTTGCTGTCAGTAAATTGTGCTTGTTCTAATTTGAATAATCTTTGCTTATATCCACAGAGGTTATTAGTTCATTGAGCAAATAAAGCACTCAGAACAATAAAAAATAATAAGAGTGAAGGATTTTGGGTGTGATGATAGTGATTGTCATTAGGAACGTTTTCATCTTCCAATGACATAGGCATTCTCTTTCAGGTAGTAAGTCATACTTAGAAATGGTTTCTTCATTCATTTACTAAGTGCTTATGACTTGTAAGACTTTATATTAGTAAAGCAATGTTGGCTTCTTAGGTGGCAAAAAGCTACTAAAATATAGGAAAAATACCTTACATAATTATTCATAGTATGTTCTTTTTTGGTTTTGCATTAAAATGTTAAATATAACACCTACATCATAGAAAAATGTAGGCCTTACAAAAGAGCTAAAGTGAAGAATAAAGTGAATTCTTTCTCCCTTCATTCACTGACTAACCATTTTTACTAATATTTCTTCTTTTAATTTTTTTATTTTCCTGCAAGTTTGTACTCTTTGACCAACATCTCCTCAATTCCCCAACCCTACTGCCGCTGGTAACCACGATTTTTCCATCTGTTTCTATAAGTTTGTTTTTTTAGATTCCACATGTAAATGGTATCATACGGTATCTGTCTTTCTCTTCCTGACTTGACTTCATTTAGCATAATACCCTAAAAGCCCATCTGTATTGTCACAAACAGTAGAATATTTTTTCTCATGCCTGAATAATATCCCATTCCATTGTGTGTGTCTCTATGAGTGTGTGTGTGTGCACGTGTGCGCCATATCTTGTTTATGCATTCATCCACTGACAGACACGTAGGTTGTTTGCATATCTTGGATACTGTGAATAATGCTTTGGTGAACATGAGTGCAGCTATCTCTTTGAGATCCAGTTTTCATTACCTTTGGAAATATATCTAAAAGTGGGATTGTTGGATCATATAGCAGCCCTATTTTTAAGTTTCTGAGAGACCTCCATGCTGTTTTCCATAGTGTCTGCACAAATTTACATTCCTACCAACAGTGGACAAAGGTTCTCTTTTCTCCCCATCCTTGCCAATACTTGTTATCTCTTGTCTTAGTGTCAAGTGATATCTCATTGTAGTTTTGATTTGCATTCCCCTGATGCTTATCCACGTTTAACATTTTTTCACATACCTGTTGGTTATTGGTAGTCTTTTTTGGACAAATGTCTACTCAGTTCTTCTTTATATATTTTAGATTTTTTTTTGTTATTATATGAGTTTTTAAATATATATTTAGATATTTACCCTTTATTAGATATGTGGATTGCAAATATTTTCTCTCATTTTATAGGTTGCCTTTCATTTTCTTGATTTTTTTTTTGTTGTGCAGATTTTTAGTTCGATGTAGTCCCACTTGTATTTTTCTTTTGTTGCTTGTGCTTTTGGTGTCATATAAAAAAACTCATTGATAAGACCAATATCATGCAGCTTTTTCTCTATGTTTTTTTCTAAGAGTTTGGTAGTTTTAGGCCTTTTGTTTAAGTTTTAATCCATTTTGAGTTCATTTTTGTGGGTGGTATAAGATAGGGGTCCAATTTTATTTTTTTGTGTGTGGTAATCCAGTTTTCTCAAAACCATTTATTGAACCATTGAGTATTCTTGGCTCTTTTGTGAAATATCTGTTGACTTTATGTGCAGGAGGTTATTTCTGGGCTCCCTATTCTATTCCATTTGTCTATGTGTCTGTTTTTATGTTGATGCCATACCATTTTGATTTAGCTTTGTAGTATAGTTTTAAATCAGAAATGTGATGTCCCCAGCCTTGTTCTTCTTTCTTAGGATTGCTTTAGCTATTTGAGTTCTTTCGTGGTTCTATATAAATTTTAGATTTTTTTTCCTTCTCTGTGAAAAATGCCTTTGGAATTTTGATAAGGATTGCACTGAATCTATATATGGTGTTATGTAAGGGTTCATAGGGCCAAGAGACTGTAGAAAAGAGCCCCAACCTCCATTAAGAGTAATAAACATTAAGTGTTTATTAAGGGAACTTACATATGGGGCCCATCCCCAGCAGCAGCGAGAAGGCATGGATATCGTCTGTGCTGCATGTCATGTGCAAAGGGGTTACATATACATAGGACAAGGCAGGATGGAAGGGATACTGGAGCATGATCTGTGCCAGATTAGTGTAAAATGCCTTACATGTTTGTAACCAGGTTAGGGCAACAGTCTGTTCTAGGAAACAGCAAAAACCATGCTGTGGGAAATAAGGAAGTGGTTGATTGGACAGTCTTTGAGGGGATTTTCAGAAAGTAGTTTCTGTTCTGGCCAGGGTCTAGGTGGTGGGGCCAGCAGTGGTCAGGCAGTGGTTATGTCATGGAATAGTATCTCCTCCACAGATGGCTTTTGACAGTATGGACATTTTAACAATATTAATCTGGTCCGTGAATATAGGATATCTTTCCATTTTCGTTTTCAATTTCTTTCATCAATGTCATAGTTTTTATTATACAGCTCATTATCTTCTTGGTTAAATTTCTAAGTATTTTATTGTTTTTGATGCTATCGTGAATGAGATTGCTTTCTTTATTTTTCGGATATTTCATTATTAGTGTACAGAAACACAATAGATTTCTGTATGTTGATTTTTTATCCTATAACTTAATTTGTTGAATAGTTCTAACAGTTTTTTTGTTGAACCTTTAGGATTTTTAATTAAATGCAAGTAAAGACAGTTTTTCCTCTTTCTTTCTGGTTTGGTTGCCTTTCATTTATCTTGCCTGATTGCTCTAATAGGACTTCCAGTACCATGTTGCATAAGAGTGATGAGACTGGGCACCTTTTTCTTCTTCCTGATCTTAGAGGAAAAACTTTCAACCTTTCACTGTTTAGTATGATGTTAGCATTGCATTTCTTATATATGGCCTTTATTATGTTGAGGTATATTTCTTATATACACAATTTGTGGAAGATTTTTATCATGAAAGGATATAGAACTTTGTCAGTTTTTTTCTTGCCTCTATTGAGATGATCATATGATTTTTTTTTTTTTTTTAATGCCTACAGCACTTCATCTTCCTAGGTGGTCTCCCATTTAAGTACTAACCAGGCCCGACCCTGCTTAGCTTCCAAGATCAAATGGGATTGGGTGTATTCAGGGCGGCATGGCTGTAGACTAATCATATGCTTTTTATCTTTCATTTTATTACTGTGATATCGCATTTATTGATTTCCTTATGTTGAACCATCCTTACATCCCAGGGATAAATCCTACTTGATCATGGTGTATGATCCTTTTAGTGTATTGTTTAATTCAGTTTGCTAATATTTCACTGAGAATTTTTGCATCTGTATTCATCAGAGATATTGGCCTACAGTTTTCTTGTAGTGTCCTGTTCTGGTTTTGGTATTAGGGTAATGCTGGGCCTGTAAAATGTATTTGAGAGTGTTCCATCCTCTGATTATTTGGAAGAGTTTGAGAAGGATTGGCATTAATTATTTAAATGTTTGGTAGAATTCACCAGAGAAACCTTTTGGTTCTGGACTTTTCTGTATTGAGAGGTTTTCGATTACTGATTCATTCTCCTTACTTGTATTTGTCTATTCAGATTTTCTGTTTTGTTGTTATTGTTGTTGTTGTTTATGATTCAGTCTTGGTAGGTTGTATATTTCTTGGAATTTATTCATTTCTTCTAGATCATCCAATTTGTTGGTATATATTTGTTCATAGTAATCTCTTATGATCCTATATATTTCTGTGTTCTTGGTTGTAATTAATCTTTAATTTTTGATTGTATTTATTTGAGTCTTCTCTTTTTTTCTTTTTCTAGCTAAAGGTTTGTCAATTTTGTTTATCTTTTCAAAAAGTGATGCTCAGTTTTCTGCTTTCTAAGAGCACAAGGAACTCATTTTGAAGTTTCATTTGCAGAACAAATTTACTTAAGTTAAATGTTAATTTTGGTTGTAGATGGGGGATATGATGGAGATTCTGGGTGCCTTTCTAAACTGGTCTTTATGGACTACCTTAGCATCCTCCTAGACTGTCATTCAATAGTTCACTCTGTGTGGCATTGAATATTTCATCCTGGAACATGCCTGTATAAACTAGACTTTTTTAGACAATTGTATAGCATTCCTTCTCAAGCCAGTTAGACCTCTGGCTTCTTGATATGCCATATTAATTTCTCTATATATTTCTGTAAGGTTGGTTTAATATGAGATTATACTTTAAAGTTAATTCTTAGGTTTTAAATTGTTTTCTTCTTGAATTGAGGAAATAATTTGTGAACACTGGGAAAGCAGTTTTCATCTTTCTTTAAGCTTAGTTGGTTACTAAAATAGTCAATGCATTAGTTTTTGTAAAGAAAATAACTACATATTATAGCGTAATTTCCTTCCACCTCTGAAATATGTTTTACTCTAAGGGAACTAAGAGCTGTTACACAATTAACTACATACATTTTATAATCACATCAGTCACAGTTAGGAGAAGGAAATTACTTTATTGAGACTTTGGTGATCATACATATGAAACTTTCATTGTGCCAATATATTAAAGAGAAGCAGAATGGAAGAATTTCATATAGATTTGAATAGTTTTAAAAAGGTAATATATATGTGTAGAATTTATTTTCATTGTAGACAGGAAAAAAAATACAGCATCCACTGTAGTTCAAATCTGTTGCTTTAATGACTCCTTGAAGAATTAAATTTAGAGTTTGCTATCACAATTTTTTTCCAAGTGTTATATTTAAAAATCTACCACTCACTTGTGCCCTGTCCTATGTACTCATAGATTGTGAAGGAAAATTGTAAAACCATCACCATTGAAAGTATTTTAAGAAAGTGGGGAGGAAATTAAGAAAGAAAAGAAATTGCTGTCTTGTTCCTTCCATCTTTTTACTGCCTGATTTAATTCTTGATCTCTTTTGAGTGGGAGTATAGACATGCTCCTTTAAATGAAAAAAATCCTATGTAGAGTATTATGCTTCCATATGTAAACAGATTTATGTTTCTGTGGAAATCATGTATTAAAGTGTTGTAAAGATATTATCAAGAAGACACATATTTCTTTCCTCAAATAGTAGCAACAGGGGACATGTTAGGAAGGCTATATAAACACTACAGTATATACAATAAAATTTTCAAAAAAGTTCATAACTTATTCAAATGTTGTTAAAGGATAAAAGAAACAGATACCTGTTATATGTTGGGAAATATTCATATTATTTTCATACTTAAATAAAATTTTTAAATCTTACTAAAGGAACATATAAAAAGCCTATACATATTAAAATTTCTAGATTATTTACCCAGGCAACAACTGATTTAGCAACAATTATTCAGAGCTTATTTTAAGAAAAAAAACTTTAGCTAAAATTTAGATGTTTCCCTTAAAATAGCTTTCATTACAATTAATAATTTGTTACATTATTTTTAATCATTTAATTTTATGTTTATTAATAATACATTCATGTTAATAATAATGTTATACAAGAAAGACTTTTCAAAGCTTAGCATATGCTACCAATATAGCTGTGAAAATAAGTGCTTTCTTGTAAGCTCTAAATGAGTTTTTATATATTTTCCCATTTATCTTCTTTTAGGTCTTTAGAAATTATATATATATGTCTTTTGTTAAGTGAGCAAAAGGATATTATATTGTAATTTTAATTAGAACTTTCATAACTTGTCCTTGCATAAATTAAGTATAACAATTCTTTTTTCTTCAGCATAACATCTTTTAACGTACTATAGCATGTGGCATCTATTAGCATACCGTAACATACTGTAGCATGGCAGAAGCTGTTTTACAGTATGAATTATTTTGAAGCCTAATCTGTATTTGAAATACAAGTCTACTGCTTATTATTTTTGTACAAACCTGGGCAGATTACTTCTATGTTTCCATCTCTATAAACTGAGAACAATAATATGTGCATCAAAGGGTTTTTGTCATGATTCAATTAAATAATATATATAATATATCTAACATAGTGCCTATTTAGAATTGATGCTTTTGAAATGAGTGTTTCTTTGGAAAGGTTATTTACCAGAAGATAAATAATACTTAATTGTTAATATTATTTCATTCTTTTGTGTGAAATATGATACAAATAACACCGAATCAAAGTCTATTAAAGACTTCTAGATTCAATTCTTTTAATCATTCTTTTTGTCATTTTATTATACAGTGGCTTGAATGATTAGGCAATGGATTTCTATGATTGTGGGTATGGTTTCCCTAATTAAGATTATATAAACAGAGATATGGAAATTAGAGCATTATGGTGGTTAATTCTGATATTCTTATCTTCATAAAAATTGTGTACAACTCTCAACTTCTTTAGGGGCTCTTCTATATTTTGATTCACTGAATGAAAAAAGGAATCTTATTTAATATCTTTGTCATGACATCTGCCAGTGATTATATGAAATCGATTACAGATTATTTTATTTTTTTATATATTTCAAGTGTACAATAATACATCATATGTATATTGCATTGTGTTTACCACCCAATGTCATATCCCCTTCTGTGACCATGTATTCGACCTCCTTTACCTTCTCCTCTCCCCTCTTTCCCCCCTTTCCCTATGGTAACCACTAAACTGTTGTCTCTGTCTAAGAGTTTTCATTTGTTTGTCTTGTTCATTTGTTGCTTTCAGTTTTATATCTCACATATGTGAAATCATATAGTTCTCAGTTTTTTCTGTCTACTTATTTTGCTTAGCATGATAATCTCAAAATCCATCCGTGCTGCCAAAAATGTCAATATTTCATCTTGTCTTATGACTGAGTAGTACTCTGTTATATATATATGTGCCATATCTTTACCCAGTCATCTATTGAAAGGCATTTCGGTTGTTTCCATGTCTTGGCCACTGCGAATAATGCTGCACTGACCATTGAGGTGCATATGTTTTTACGGATAAATGCTTTCAGTTTTTTGGATAGGATACCCAGAAGAGGGATTGCCCTCTTTAAATATAATGATATGTTTAAATATAATGATATGAAATATAATGTTTAAATATAAACGTTATATTTAAATATAATGATATGAAAGTTTAAATATAATGAAGTTAAAGTTTAAATATAATGATATGAAACTACGAACAGAGAGTACCCTCAGCTGTGCTATAACAGTGCCTGTCATCATGTGTTATGCCACACTGGTTGTGATAATGGTATACTTCAGGAGCAGTTAAATGCTCTTACATGCTGATTCCTTGCATTTATGAGAGTGAGTTTAGTTATATTTTGTATAGTATTCTTAAATATTGCTGTGTAGTTAATATTTTTTGCCTAAAGTATCACTGTGATTTTGGCATCAACCTAGGATCTAGTTGACATCTTGCCAGTAATTGTGAATATTAAATTAGGATGTTAAATCATTCTATTTATTAGACAAAAAGTTGCTAAAAAAGAAATTAGTTTTGCATTTTTTAGAGTTTAGAAATGTGGAAGGTATTAAAAGTTTATAACCATGTACAAATGGGGATTTTAATGCCTTTAATTTGATAATAATGTTGAATATCTTCAACAGTTGAAATAATTCATTAAAAATCCCTGAGGAAATATATTAATCAGAATATTTATTCATAAAACTCTGTCGTGTTAAATACATAAGGATTAAGCCAACTTGTTTATAATTCTGTTCAGAGTAGAAAATTAAATAAATAGAAATACATTGTTACACTAAATATATTCTGCTCACATAAAAATAAGTAAATGTGAATAGAAATGAAAACAATCAGAAATACTAATTATTCTCAGATTTTTAACTCTACTATTTATTCTGAATTATGCATAAGCATGGATCATTTAGAAAATATAGAAATGAAATTGCAGTAAAAAATGCTCAGGATTTTGCATTTTTAAAAACATTCAATATCAATATCTACATTATCTGTATTTCAGAATAACACTTTATGAAACATTATAGATTTGTGGATTAAATGTACAATTTAAAAAGATGTTCAAGTAGTATTTAATTTAAGCGCATTATATGTATATTTGGACATAATATATAAACTGAATGTATACTATATATAAATAACACAGATGTAAGTTATACACAATGTATGTAGTCTTCTGCAGCTTGCTTTTTTCATTTGGTGTTTTGTTTCTAAGATTATTCCATTTTGCTATATGTGGCTAGAGTCCATTTCAAAATATTTACCTTTCTGTTCTTTTATTAATATACGTTCAGGTTGTTTCCAAAGTCTTGGTCTGGTAGCCAATGCTTCCTTGAATATTCTTGGATGTTTCCAGGTACACATATGCACGATTTTCTGTAGGATATTAATCTGGGCGTGGAACTGCTGGTTCACTGGGGATGAGAATTTTACTAGATAGTGTCATATTTATTTCCAACTTAGTTAAACATGTTTACAAACCTACACAGAGTTTCCATTACTCTACATTTTTCCCAATACTTGGAATTACCAGGGTTTTTGATTTTTGCTAAGCTAATGAGTACAATATGTTACCTATTGAGTCTTAATTTTCATTTTTCTGATTAATAATTAAATCGAATATGTTCTTTGTTTATAGGCAATTTGTATGTTAGTGTCTATGAAATGTCAGTTCATACATTTTTCCTGTTTTTCCATTATGTTGTTAATCTTTTATTCGCAGTGCATTTTAGATACTAATTTTTTGAATATAGGCATTTCGTCCCAGATGATGACTTACATTTTTTATTTTTCTTTTAATGAATAAACATTTTGCATTTTCTCTTACATAAACACAATATAATTATTTAAATGGAGAGATTAACATTTATACAATACTATAATCTACAGAATTTTTGTAAATTTTGCTGTGTTCCACTAATGTCTCTAATCTTCTTAAAACGAACCTTTTTATTTTAAGATAGTTGTAGATTCATGTGCAGTTGTAAAAAATAATACAGAGAGATCTTATGTACTCTTTATTTGCTTTCCTCCAGTGGTAACATCTTGACAAACTAATGTACAAGATCACAATCCAGATATCACTATTGACATAATTAAGGTATGGAATCATTCCATCACCACAAGGACCCTTTCATAGTCATATCCACTTGCCCCACCCCATATCCCCAATTCCTAATTTTAGACAACCACCGATCTTTTCTACATCTCCACAATGTTGTCATTTCAATATTATTTAAATGGAAACCATGATATTTAACTTTTGAGAGTTGACTTTTACACTGGCATAATTCCTTTAAGATTCATCTAAGATGTTGCATGGATCAACAGTTCATTCTCTTATTATTGCTGAGTAGTTGCTAATTCTTTTTTAAGTATTTGGTAGAATTTTCCAATGAAACCAACTGGGCCCAGATAAATCTTTTTTGGGAGCTTTTTAATTACAAATTTAATTTTGTTAATGGTAAAAGGACTATTCAGATTATTTCATTTTATTGAGTTTTAGTAGGTTGTGTTTTTTGAGAATTTGGTCCTTTGTAAATTGTTAAATTATGAGCATAAAGTTGTTTATAATGTTCCCCTATTATACTTTTAATGACTGCAGGATCTGTAGTGATATGACTGCAGGATCTGTAGTGATATTCTCTTTTCCATTTTTGATAGTCATTTGTGTCTTCTCCCTTTTTAATTTTTGTCAGTCTTGCTATATAGAGTTTTATCAATTTTACAGAATTTTTTAAAAAAAAGAATTAGCTTTTTGTTTCATGGTTTTATGGATTGCTTTTCTGTTTTCAATTTCATTGATTTCTGCTTTGATCTTTATTATTTTATTTATTCTTCTAGCTTTGAGTTTCTTGTTTTTTTTTTTTCTCCCTGTTTTCTCGGGGTAGAAACTTTAATTGGTGATTCAAGACATTTCCCCTTTTGAAATGTAAGTGTATAGTGCTATACATTTTTCTTTTAGCACTGCCTTAGCTGCATCCCATATATTTTAATGTGTTGTACTTTCATTTTTTATTCATTTCTACATATTTTTCCTTTGAGGATTGCTTTTGACCCATAAATTATTTAGAAATGTGTCGTTTAATCTTCACGCATTTAAGATATTGTCCTGTTGTCTTTTTGTTATTTATCTCTAGTTTGATTTGATTATGGTTAGAGAATTCATTACTTTTTTTTTATTAGATTAGGAGTTAATTCCTGAGTCACTCTCTTTCATTGGATATTCTGCCACTATATTGTTCTTCAATCCTGACATCTCTAACTAGTTTACCCTCCTATTTCCGCTTTTCAGAGTTTTGCTTTGGTTGTGTCTTGCATCATTTCCAGGGTTTATAGTAGTACTCAGCAGGGAAGAGCAGGGAAAAAGATGATCTACACATATTGTCTAGGCTGGACATATCTTCATAAAATTTCACTTTCCAATTTTAAATATTTAATGACCTTGGAATAATTCTTTTTTTTAATGTGGAATGTAGGAGGGATCTAATTTCACTTGTTTTTTTTCAGATAATTGTTTGTCCCAGCACAATACATTATATGGTTCTTTTTATCCCCAATGGTATATAGTACTGGCTCTGTCATTTAATGAGTTTCCATGTATACATGAGTTTGCTTCTGGACTTTCTTTTATGTTCCATTAGTGAGTTTGTTTATTCCTGTGGCAGTACCATACTTTTTAAATTATTATAGTTTTTAATAAGTTTGGATATTATCTTAGGGCAATTCTCTCAACCTTATTCTTATTCTCCAGAAGTGTTTTAGCTATTCTGTAATTTCCTATAAATTTTAAAATAGGCTTGACAAATTTCTAAAAAAAAATTGGGAGATTTTTATTGGAATAACTGTAGTTTTATAGATCAATGTAGAGATAACTGGCATCTTTATATTGAGTGTTTCAGTGCATGAATGAACATGGTTTCTCTCCTCATATATTTAGATTTTCTTTAATGTATTTCAATAACTTTTTTATACTTTTCCCCACACAGATCTTATTATACATGTTTTTATTCAGTATAATTCTGAGTACATTATAATTTTCTCTATTGTAAATGATATTGACAAGTAGTTAAAGAAAATAACTTGTTCTTTTGTCGGATTTGAGGCCTCCTTCAACAGAAATCAAGAGGGAGCCTCTGAGGTCAGTGCAAGATCAACCCTCTGTCCAACTCCACGCCTCCATCAACAGGAGTTGAGAGGGAACTTCCAAACTTGGAATAAGACCAAACCTTTGCAGGACACCATTGGCGGGAGACAGCAGAGCACCCGAACACTAAGAATAAGGCCACCCATCTACAAAGCATCATGCCTCTCTCAGCAGGAGCCAAATGAGAGATTCTGAGTTAACACATGTTCCTGGCCTGTCTTCCCCCAATCCTCTCTTTCTTCAGCATCCATACTTTTACCTATGTTCTTTTGACTCTTCATAAGGAGCCCAGGACTTTCATTTATTCCAGAACTATAATCTTCCCTAAGGCTCCTTATGTCACTTTTTCTGACAAGTCTCTCCTTACCCTTTTCTGGCTCCTGAAACTTTTTTCTGTACACTCTGGAATGCAAGATCATTGATCAGCAAAATCCTTTATATTTTCAGCTTCTGTGAATGTTCTCTTCACCTCTGTGCTAATGGAAATCTAGCTTTTCCCTCTAGTTCCTCCTGCAGCCGATGTATTTCTGGTAAATGTTTAACACTAAGCTCTTTGGCAGTGGGGGAAGCCGTAATTTGTCATGTTTTCCAGTTTATGTGCTATAAATATATCAGGGCTATTCAAATTACCTTTTTATTTCACTAAAAATGCAGTTGGGAAGGACAGCCAGGCAGCCCTCCTGATCTCCAGCACACCACATCCTACAGTACTCTTCAGGGTAACTGTTCTGTCTCCTTCTGACTCAACTGTAGCACTGGACCTGGAGGAGAGATAAACGTCCCCTTTACTTCTCATTGCTGCTTTCAGTCCCTTCTTCATGAACACATACTGCCTTGAATCTCATATTATCAGATTAGCCCACACTATAACTTTTTAACAGGCACTTCTTTTCAGGTCTTTTTTTGAGTAAATTAAAAAAAATTAAGCCCAGCAACATTGTCGCTTTCTTAAAAATGAGTCCTGCCATAATTCTTTGTTATTTAAATATTCACATGGATGATCCTTCTAACATGCTGGACTTTCATTCGGTTCCTCAACGGCCTCATTTTTAGTGATCCTGTTCTCCATCCATTCTCAGCTAGCTACTGACTTTCTGGTTATTTCCTAGGCCTTGTTATTGTCAGTAAATGCCATCATTTCCCTTTTTTATTTTATTTTATTTTTTCGCTATTTGCTCCTCATCTCTCTAACCTCTGTATGTTGAGATGTGGAGCTCAACTCTAGGACCTCTTCTTTTTGCTGTCATCACTCCCCAGGTGATCTTCTCTAGTCTCCTGGCTTCAGTTACCTCTAATATGTTAACGACTACTTAATTTACATCTTTCAACTGAGATCTCTTTTTCCTGAACTCTAGTTTTATGTATTTAACTGCATATTGACCCCTGCAATTATATGTGATTCCCCACTAAAGCTCTGTCTTCTACAGTTTTCTCCATCTTAATTAATAGAAACTCCACATTCCCATTTACTTAGAAAACTCTAGAGTTATCCTTGAGTCATTTCGCTCTTAATATTTTATAACAAATATGATAAATTCTTTTGGTTCTATTTTTGAAAAATATCCACACTTTCATTTTTTCCTACCACTCCCACTGTTGCTCCCTGTTTCTTTTTTTTTTTTTTTGTATCATCTGTAGTTTGTATTATTGCAATAGCCTCTTAATGATCTCTTGATTTTTCTTTGTTTTCCTTCAGCCTCCTTTGAACACAGCAGCAAGAGTAATTCTGTTAAACCATAAGTCTGTCCATAACATTTCTCTGTTGAAAACTTCATAATGGCTTCCTGACTTTCTCAAATTTCCAAGTAAAGTCATAGCCTCTGAAGCCCTACGTAATCTGGCCCATTTTTACCTCTCTGACCTTATCCCCTGCTGCTCTCCCATCTTTTACTCTGTTGCAGCCACAGTAGCTTCCTACCTATTGTAGAACACATTAGGCATGCCCCTGCCTGCAGGCTTTTGCACTTGTGGTTTCCTGAGTTGTCTTCCCTCACAGATCCTATTGACTCATCCCCTCACTTCCTATAAAGATTTATTCAAGTATCTTCTTTTAGAGATACATTTTATAGCCACCCAGTTTAAATTTTAATGCTTCCCCTCATTCCCTGTCCTTTCCCCGGCCTCATTCTTGCTTTACTTTTTCTCCTTACATGTCTTACATATCTTTCTCTACACATCTGTGTCGTACTTAATAGCTTGTTTAATGTATCTCTTCCCCGCTAGAATGTAAGCTCCGTGAAAGCAGGGATATTTATCTCAGTGCCTAAAACGTGACTGGCAAATAGTAATCATGCCATAAATGTTTTTATATGAATGAATGCGTAAATGAAAAAATGTGTTCTACTGCTGCTGTATAGATATGAAATTTGTTACTCTAAGTTGACCTTGCTAAACTCTTTAATTCAATAGTTTGAAGTTCTTTTGGGATTTTTTTTTTTTTTTGTAAATGATATTATCCATGAACAATGATAATTGTGATTTTCCTTTAATATTTTATGTATATTTTTATCTTTGTGTATTGTTAAGGACCTCTAAAAAGTGGTTAAATGGAAGTGGTTAGAGTAAAAATTTTTGTCATGTTCTTGATTTTAAAGAGAATGCTTCTGATGTTTCAAGTCTTTGGTAGATATTTTTTAAATTTAAAAAGTTCCCTTTATTTCCACATTTGCTAAGTTTGTTTATTTGTGTTTTATCATGAGTTAGCATTAAATTTTTGATTCATAAATGAATTGTAAACTTTTATTATGTTTAAGTGTTAAGATTTTATTTTATCATGAGTAAATATTGAATTTTCTGCTTCTGAGAAGATTTTCTCCATTAATATTTTAATATTGTAAATGACAATGGATTTTGTAATGCAAACATTCTCTTCCATTATTGGGCTAATCCTAACTGATTCAAGTGTTATCTGATTTATATACCACTGGATCTAGTTCAGTGTTTTTTCTTACAATGATTTTATGAAGAAAACTGGCCTTTAATTTCCCTTTTTAGTAACTGTCTTTTTATAATTTTGGTATCATTGAACAAGTTGGAGAACATTCCTTCTTTCTCTCTTCTTTGAAAGAGTTTTTATATTTTGGAAGACCTGTTCCTTAAATGTATGATAGAAGTCTTAAATCTGATAGGAACTGGTATGTATTTATGGGAAGATTTTATACTATGGATTCATGTTTTTTAATAGAACTATAGAAGTTATTTCTTCTTGCAGCCATTTTGATAAGTTATAAAGTAATATATTTACATAAATATAACCATTTTTTTCTTTCAAATTTACTAGCATAAAGGTTTTTGCCATAATTTTTATCTTTTAAATCTCTAATGGATCCATACTTATATTTTCTTTTTATTTGAGATCTCTAGTTCTCTTCCTCCCTTCTTACAGTTCCCTCCTGATACCCTCTTCCCCTATCTCTCATCTGTCTTCCTGGATATAAATGAACTTTATTGGCATTTTTGAAGATTCAGCTAATGAGTTTTATGGTCCTCTATTATGTTTATTTTTTTCTTCCATTACTTACATATATTACATTTAAAAATTTTGTTCAATAGTATTTTAAGATTTCTATTATGACTTATTATTTGTTCCATGGTTTATTTAGAGGGTATTTTTCAATTTTACATATGCATGAGTTTGGAATTATCTTTTTTTTTGGTTATTGTATATTTCTATTTAAAATAAGTCATAGACACATGGTCTATATGAAATCAATTCTTGTAAATGTTGGGAGTTGCTATGGCAAAGATTGCTAGTTCTCTACCAAAAAATATATTTTATTCCATGGTTTTCATGATATAGCTGAGCATAGAGTTAGACACTTTATTTCTCAGCCTACTTTACACCTAGATGTGACCATCGCACAAAATTTTGTCAGTGGAATATGCACTTAATTGGTATATGCCTGTGGAACTATTTTTCAGAAATGTTTACTTATTTCCCTCATTTTCATTGATCATTGATGTAGACCTTTGTCAGATACTGATTTTGGCCAATGATAACTTAAGAAATCTGATACAACTGAGGATGGAGATGTGCTTGCGCTTTTGGGTTTGCTCTCTTGTGCCTTTGTCATGGACATGAGAAGAATGTCTCAGCTAGCCTCTGGCCCAATAAAAGACATAAGGATTAGTGCTGTCATATTGGGCCCACTCCATATCATCTGGCCTTCAGCTGACCCACAATGCATGAGTGAAACAAATGCTTTTGTTCTACAACAATGAGATTTGTGGTTGCTTATTATCTGACACTAACTAATACAGTGCCACTTACATGATCTGGTCCTTAAAGGAGCATTGGGAGAGAACCACTTTAAACTCATTTTCCTTCAGTTTGTATGGAACAACAATGTGCCTATAACCCATCTTTGACTCTGCAGGCCAAGACAGTGTCCTAAATGGATGAACAAAAAAGGGAAGGACTCCTGAGCCATTATGCTCAGTTGTGCATCAGCTTTGATCACTCACCTTGGGATAGTTACTTGTAAAAGGATTATTTTCTATTAGTTTAAACCCACCCTTTTTGATGTCTTTTTTTAGCAGCTTTTATGGTAATAGTACACGTGCTTTATCAACGAGTATATGGTTCATTTTTGTTAATGTACGTGCTTGATAGGACTGTATTTTTCTAATTTTGGGGTTCGGGATTTTATATTCAATATAGTTTGATTTTTGTATAATTTAGAATTCTGTGTCTGTATTATATTTTCATCAGTATCAATACTTGAGTAAGTTGATGGATTTTTCAGTCTTTATAGCTTCATCAATTTTTGCTTCACATATTTTTAAACTATTTTATTAGGTGCTTATAAGTGTAGAATTGTTACACCAACTGGATGAATTGAAGCACCATTTTGTAATAATTTTTTCTATTTTTGAATTTTTAAATTTTTATGAATTTTAAATCAACTTTAATAATCAATACTATTTTTATTTCCTTCTAATATTTTTGTGTATATATTTATACACATATATAAAATGTATATTTAAGTAATGAAATTGAAATGCCATTTTTGTAGTTTCTTTCAAGTAAAATACTAACATATTTATACACATTTTTACATGAAGTTTTGTACATTTATTTTTCATTTAACATATAACATTTCTCATAATTATATACTTCAGAATCACTAGATTTGATATCCTTATAATACTTTATCATTTTTATATTTTATGATGTATTTTATCTCCCTATATATACTCATTTTGGTTATTTCTGTTTTGTTGTTTCAGATAATTCCAAGAAGTCAATCCTTGTACATAAGAGCTCTGTTTATAACTCTGTTTATTTCCTTAAGATAAAACTCAATAATTAGCATTATTGGGTGAAAGATTATAAATGTTTGTTCTAGTCTTTGTTTTAAAAATGAAATATAGTCTACGGCTATGCTACCCTCAACAAGCCCAATCCCGTCTGATCTTGGAAGCTAAGCAGGGTCGAGCCTGGTTAGTACTTGAATGGGAGACCACCTAGGAAGACCAGGTGCTGTAGGCATAAAAAATAAAAAAAATAAGGGATTGTAAGCTGACAAAAGTCCTTGCAATCTGTGAGGTCAACCAAGGGTTGCCTCACCTAAAAAAAAAAAAAAGTCAATAAAAGTGAAATATAAAGAAATCCCCTTTAAAAGGCTGCTCCTTTCAAACATTATTGTTTTTTTTATAAAGGTAATTTACTTTATCAAGACAGTGCTTGTTTAGATTTATCTACAAAGCTATTAATTTCATTTTTCTTATTACTTTTAAGATTTCATCTTTCTCATTTTGTCCTGCAGTTTCATCATAATAGATATGATATTTTTGTGTGTGTACCATGGAATGTGGATATATCCTGTATTTGGGTAGTATAGATCTTATGTCATTTCTTAAAATTTCCACTCATTATTTCAGTAAATATTGCCTTCTTTCCATTAAAAAATCATTTCTTCGAGGGCAGTAATTAGACATAGGTTATACTGTTTCATTCTATCTTCCATTTTTCTTAACCTGTTTCAAACTTTTTATGCTGTTTCTTTATGCTGCATTCTCAGAAATATTTTCATTCTTATCTTCCAATTTTCTATTTATATATTTTGTACCTTCTAATCCATACTTTGCGATTTTATATATGAATAATTTTGTCTTTTACTTAAGGCTACATTTGCTTTTTTTCTTTTAAGTCTATTCTTGATAATAACTACCTCTAGTTCCTTGTCACTTGCATTTGTTTATGTACACACTTTATTTTTTTAAATGTTTCTGAGATTCTGCTTCTTTGTCTTATGGCTGGCCTAAAGCCCAGTCTCCAGATTAAAGTTTTGGTTTTGGCATTTGTCATCATGGCAACACATCTTTTGCATGTGCTTACAGCTCATAGTTCATGTGTTAGTTTAGCTGTTCTCCCTTATTTTTGCCTCCTTTCATTTCTGTTGGGTATAACAATGCAGTGCAATTGTTTTACCTGGGTTTTAGTTGTTTTTTAGTGGAAGAATTTTTCAAGAGTATGTAGTTTTATATATTGTTGCAATTTAAAGTCCAATATTTAATTTTAATGATGAGATTCCCATTTGATATGTCTTTTGAGAGAATACAGGTACATGGTAATCCACTTTTAATCTGCGGAGGAAAATCATAACAAATTTAAATGCTTTATTTGTAATTAAAGGATTTTATATTCAGTAGATAAACCAAACTCTTGATTAGTTTCATTTGTCCTAGAAAAGGTGAAAGAAAGCAGAAGATGTGTTTGGGAAATACATTTACTTGGTAAGTATAGGAACTGTAGGAGTTGGAGTCATGTTACAAAGGAGCTGTAGATTTGGGTGGCAGGAAGAGGCACAAGGTGAAATAACAATTGTAGGTAATCAAAAAGGAGCATGCCCTAAGTTCAACTTAACTGATAATGACAAAAGAATAGTGGATTAGTATATGTGCCATTTTCTCACTTTTTTCAATAGTTTTTTGTTCTCCAAAAAAATTGTCTACTTCTTATCATGAATTAGATACTAGTGGCTTAAAAGTAGAAGAAAAGGCTATCAACTGTTCATGCAGTTACTTTATTCTTTCATCTAATCTCATTGGAAATTTATTCAAAACACGCCTGTGGGGGTCCATGGGTATGAATGGGGGATGTCAAGGAAGATGGGAGAATCTGGTGTGGAGGATTGCTTATGCTAAATCAAGTGGTATTTATATTCAGGAAGAAAAATCATATTTGACTTGATTCCAAACTGCTAAATTTGGAATATTAGTGCATATATACTACTTGAAAGCTAATGTAGTATCAGAATAGTTTATTTACCATGTGCTAATGTTTATAATTTATATTTAGGTAAATTATGAGGTAATTTTATGAACCAAAGGAATGTAAAGCATTGAATTTTAATTACTAAAAATACATTTATAATTTTCTTTATTAGAATGAAGAGTGTCACCATTAATATAGAGAAAAAGCTTGAGTTTCTAAATCAGACATACCTAAGAATTGTTACTCAAAGCATCTCGTTCTTTATAAGTCAAAGTTTTATCATCTGTAGGCCCTCAATAAATCCTACTATCCTTCCCACACTAACTTCTCTAAGTTACTTAGAGTGACATCTTGTGCCAATCTCAATTATTTCTATTTGGGCCTTTCAGTTTCCACTAGTTTATTCTCCTGCCCTGCTCCTGCCCCCAGATTCATCCTTTTCTGGAAAAGGGCTAAAGCTAAGACCTGAGACTGATGCTATATCACAGCAAGATTGTAGGGGTGGGAGGAATAAGCATGGTCTAAAATGTAGAGGAGTAGGAGAAAAATACAATAGGAGATAGGGCCAAGAAAGAGAGGTAAATAATAATGTCACAAAGGAGAGATTAAAAAATGAGAATTTAAAAGGTTATTAATTTTCTCAATATAGGTCAGAAAGATGATTTAAAAAGTCATTAAATTTTTTTTTTTTAGATCTGTAGTATTAGATTTATAGTACTGGATCCATATATAATATATTCATAATATGAGGATCTTTTAAATCTATAATATCAGATACTTTGGGGTTGTCTTCGATAATGCTGTTAATATGGATATTATTACGAGAGCAAATGATTTATCTGAAGTACAAGCAAACAGGTTAATAATGTTACCATTCTTATTGCATTTTCTGAACACATCTTCTAGAGTAAATCCTATATTATTCCCTAGAAGCTCATGCATGGCATAAACTGTACCAAAGTATTCATTTATTTCTAATAGTATCAATAAGATAAGGTATAATTTTAAACATTTTTGGAGTATCACATATTTGAAATATTATTCCAAGACTAGATAACAAAATCCAGTAATAGTTTTTTTCTGTTGATTTGTATGTGTTCATCTGTATTTGTGTGGGTATATACACATACTAATTAAAATATTTGAGCACCCTACTGTGTGTTAAGCATTATATTAGGTATATTTTATATAAGTTTTCTAATTTTAAGTTATATTTAAAATTTTAATAACTTATAACTAGAGAAAATTACATATACTATTCAGATTTGTTTTTGTTTGTATTTAAATGTTTTTAAAAGATTAGTTTTAAAACTATGTGCTTATATTAGCAAATTAACTCAAAATTTAGGTTTCTAGTGAATGAGATGATTTCAAAAATAATGCTTAAGTGGGTAAGAAGCTAAAAAGATGACAAGGTTACTTAACAAAACAGGAATATGTGGTATTCCGTACCCCAGCTCTCAGAATTATGAGTCTGACTACATTATCATTATATTTGGCTGTCACAGCACAGGCCCAGAGTTTTGCTTCTTTTCCATTTGATGATGTTTAGTTCCTTCCTGTAACCATGTTGTTCTCTGGGATACTTCAAAGTGTAATCAAAGTCGTGGCAGATTGATTGAAATCTCCGGGTCTGGAGAAAAAGAAGTAGCTGGTCTGTTTTTATCACAGTATCATTATTCCTCAACTATCTACAATCTTGGTGTTTAACTCTGTCTAGAAATATAGAGGAATAGCTAAACGTGCTTTGCTATTTCATTTATACCTCCTCACATAACTGTAGGGATGTTATGTTTATAACTTATTTTAGTCACTTTGTTCCAGTGTAGAAATTAGGAAACATTAGATGCCAAAAGTGTATGTAGTGGATAGTTGCCAAAGATCAGTCCATAGGTATTCACACCCTAATGTAGTCTCTCCTGCAGTGGGTCTGGGTTTGCCCTGTGTCGGTAAAGGATTGTAGTTGAGTCGAGGGTGCATGACTTTTAAGACTAGATCATAAAAAGGATCACAGTTAGTGAAGGTGTCTCTTGAACACTCTCCCTGGGAGAAATCAGCCACCATGTAACAAGTATGACAATGTAGAGACCACTGTGCTGTGAAGAAGCTCACCACATGGGGAGGCCACACAGAGAAAGGAGGAGGAGGCTTGGCAAGCTGTTCCAGCCATCCTATCTGTGGCACCAGCTATGTAATTGATGAAGCCAGCTTGGACATCGAGCCAGTGAAGTCCTCAGAAGACTCCACACAAGCACCGTCTGATTACAACTGAATGAAACAAGCCACATGAAAACAACCCGCCTCAGCCCAGTCAACCCACAGAACCATGAGTGACAGTAACACCTGCTTGTTTTAAGCTACTAAGTTTTAGGAAGTTTTGTTAGCACATCAGGAGATAACTATGAGTATATGCAAAGTATTTTGTCAGCATTCATGTGAAATATAGAGAATCAGTCTCTCATTTTATTGCTTCAACCAAATGCAACATCCTTTCATTATGATCATTTCCAAGGGCAAGGTATTCACTGTTTAGGAGGCAGCACTGTCCATGTAGAATAGGTAGCATGTCTGGCTTCTGCTTTATTCTATAGTCTCCTTCCCGCTACTTTAGATTTCTTTCTAATATCCATAGACTATACCCACTACTGCTTCTTACTAAAGCCCTTCAAATATTTAAATATATGTGCCATTATATGTGCACCTATATCTTTCCAGATTTATCTTACATCTTCCTTTCCAAAGTTCCTTCATCAGTCTCTATACTCTCTGGAGCCACATTGGGACATTCAGACAAAAACAGTGTTGGTTCAACATGAATAAGCATGCAATACAGTAGAACTATAAGATTTCAAATCAGTTATTACAGGGTGCATTACTATGGGATTTTAGTGTACATTTTTTTCTCTAATTGACTCTAACCTACATAATCATTAAAATTACAGCATTTTTCAAACCACTATATAATTTAAATTTGGGAATTTCCTTTTTTTTTTTTTTTTTGCAAAAGCAATATTCTTTACTTAATTCTTCCCTTAGGTATTATACATTTCGATTGGTTTATAACATATCAGATACTCATAGAACTTTGAAGTTCAAAAAATGTATTATAAAAATAATATTACAAGAGAAAAATAGCTTTCTTTTAGAATTAATTACCTGTAATTAATAATCAGTAGTTTATTTTAATCCAGTTTATCTAAGTAGATTATATGGAAATTTTCTTATAATTTTAAGAATTTTACTTTATGGTTTTCTTAGACTATGACTTTTGATATAGTTATATATTAATCACCTGGTTAATTTAACATGAAAGTCATTCTATGTTAGAAAAGTAATAAGTTCTCAGTCTTGTGATATACTCCTAATGCAAAAATTTAAGCACTGTGCCTTCCAAAGGGAGCCAAGACAGTTTAAGTGTAATATCAAATAAATAATAACCCCTGATAAACTGTTTGACCTAGATCTTTCTAAATAATAAATAAAGACTTAAAACTAATTTGTTTATACTTATGTACTGTATTTACATATAAGTAACTGATGCTACTGCCCCATTGCTGGCAGAGTGTGCCATGTGTATTTTGTGATGTAGAAAATACCCATAACTGAGAATCTGGAGACAGTTTCTGACCTTACTAAAAATGTTTATAGGCCTTGACAATTTATCTCTTAGAAGCCCATATCTTTGTAAAGCAAAACATTTTTGTCTTGTGTCTTTTTCTCTTTTATTTTAAGTGATTAATTTTTCTCATAGTTAAAAATCTTAATGGAGGGGTAATTAAGTTATTTCTTAATTCGATATAATTAACAATTTAATTAATAAATTATATCTTAATAGTGTATTATATAAATAAAACACCAGATTTAATATTCAGGTAACATCTGCTTATAAGATAGAAAATTAAGTTACAAATTAGCATATTAACTAAGAAAATTTGTCATTTAATGGCTCTAAGAGAGTATTAAAATACTAAATATTTAAATGTTTTTTTTTTTACAGCAGTTTTAGGTTCATAGCAAAATTGAGAGGAGGGCACACAGATTTCTCATATACCACTGGCCCCCAAACATGCATAGCTTCCCTCATTATCATCATCCCCCACCAGAGTGGTACATGCCTTAAAATCAGTGAACCTACAATGATATATCATAATCACCTTAGTCCATAGTTTTATTATGGATCAGTGTTGATGTTGTACATTATATAGGTTGGACAAATGTATAATTACATGTATCCATCATTATAGTATCATACAAAGTATTTTCACTGCCCTAAAAATACTGTGTTCCACCCATTTATCTCTTCCCCGCTCCTACTCCCCACCCCCAACTTCTTGCAACCACCAGATCGTTTTACCGTCTGTATAGTTTTTTGCTTTTTAAAGAATGTCATATAGTTGTAATCATATAGTATGTAAGCTTTTCAGATTGGATTTTTTTATACTTAATAATATACATTTAAAGTTCATGTCTTTTCATGTCTTGATAGCTCATTTCTTTTAGTGCTGAATAATATTTCATTATTTGGGTGTAGTACAATTTATGCATTCACTTATTGAAGAACATCTTGGTTGCTTCCAAGTGTTGGCAGTTATAAATAAAACTGCTATAAACATTCATGTGCAGTTTTTTTGTGTGTGTGTGGACATAATTTTTCACTTGATAAATACTAAGGAGCATAGTTTCTGGATTGCATGGTAAGAGTATATTTAGTTTTGTAAGAAACTACCAAAATATCTTGTAAAGCAGTAGTATCATATTACATTTCCACCAGCAAGGAATGAGAGTTCCTGTTGCTCCATATCCTTGCCATCATGTATGTGTGGTGTCAAAGTACTGAATTTTGTCAGTTCTAATTGGTGTGTAGTGATCTCTCATTGTTTTAATTTGCATTTCTCTGATATATGATGTGGAACATCTTTTCATATGCTTATTTGCTATCTGTATATCTTATTTTATGAGGCTTCTCTTAATATCTTGGATCCATTTTTTAATTAGGTTGTTTTTTTTTTATTGCTAAGTTTTAAGACTTTGTATATTTTGGAGAACAGACTTTATCAGATATGTGTTTTGCAAATATTTTTCAGTCTGTGATCTGTCTTATTCTCTTGTCATTGTCATTTACAGAGCAGAAGTTTTTAATTTTAATGAAATCTAGCTTATCTGTTCTTTCTTTCATGGATCATGTGTTTGGTGTTGTATCTAAAAAGGGATTGCTAACCCAAGGTCATCTAAATTTTCTCCTATGTTATCTTTTAGGAGTTTTATAGTTTTGCATTTTACATTTAGGTCTGTGATCCATTTTGTGCTCATTTTTGTGAAAGATGTAATTTCTGTGTCTACATTCCTTTTTATTTCTCTTTCCACATGGATATCCAGTTGTTCTAATGCCATGTTTTGAAAAGACTTTTATTTTTGCTCCATCGTATTGCCTTTGCAGTGGGACTGTATTATGCATTATTTGGAAACTTACCTTTTCATTTATCATGCTTTCATATGAATAAATATTTACTTGATTCATCATTAAATCAAATATCTTTTCCTTCTATTTATTTTTAATGAAGACCAAATTTTCCAAGTTATTGTTCTTTAAGTTTTAAATGGTTAGGAATTAGTAGAGACATGATGTAAATGCAGTGAAATTTCTTATTATTAAAGAAAGTGGAAAGTGTTATTTTAATTCTGATTTTCAGTACTCGATTTACCTATTTTGGAAGGAAGCATTGATAAATCAGATGCGATATCATTCTTTAACTTAAAATTTGATTTCTTGGATTTCTCATAGTGTTTATCTCTATTTTAAATTATTAAAATAATTGGAGAATATAATTTATTTGAGTGGGAATTAAAATTCTCACAGACATTATATTATGAAACAAGTTCAAATAACATTTTTTTGTGCGTGTGGTTATATTGACACAGAGGGAAATGGCACAGTAATCTGCAGGTGGTACATTATGTTTCGTTTCTCTAAAATTAGGCTATTTGATAATGCAGGGCTGTCCTGTGGACTATTACTGAGCATAGATAAGAAGGAAGTAACTAAAATGTTAATAGTTTGTTCTATGTTAGGAACTGAATTACATGCTCAGTTTATTTTGTCTCGTTTTAATTTTCAAACAATTCCTGCTTTATAAATAAGTTCCTTTATAAGGAATGTAAAACTTAGTTGGGAATACACATGTAAACAATAACCCCCATAAATATGTGATTATTTTATCTCTATACCAAATTATATAATATATATATTGAGTATATATTTCATTGCCTTCGTAGGCATAATATATTATACATAAATATAACATGCTAATTATACTGTAAATATATATTTATACATTGTAATATACTATTAAACGTACATATGCATAAATATATACATGTAATTTTTATCTGTAGATATATATAGATATTTCTACCTATCTTTATATGCCTCTCCATAGATACACATGCACACACACATGCACAAACCTCACACACACTTAATACATCTGCTTTTTGCAGAAACTGGAGCTCTAACGGGTACTCCCAGCTAATTTTAGGGGATTTCAAGGGTGTTGTCTGAAGGGTTTTTAGGAAGATGTCCAGCAAATTTTAAAAACGTGCTTTCGTGCCCCTGTTCTTCCATGTTTGCTGCTCTTTGATGGGCATATAGGTCTTCTGCCAGTAAATATTTTTGAATGTTCTACCTGCTCATGGATAAAAAAATAAAGAAAAAAATCAAATTGTGCAGAAGAGCTTACAAATGTCTCACACCACTCTTCGCTACCTCAAATTATCCTTTTGAGAGACACCTATCTTTAAAGATTTATATTCGAGATTATTTTTGTAGTTAATTCTCATTTCCTACTAATATTCTTATGTTTCATTTCCTGATTTACCAACTTTACATGCTGTTTATTGACTTCCTCCTACGTTGTTCGAAGATGTAGATCATTTCCAATTGTAATCTTGTTCCTTACTTCATGTAGTTGTATCATTATCTTTTTTCCTTCATCGTAAATAAAATAATAGTAACTAATATACTTAAACCTCTATGTTTAGATTTATGAACTTTTTTGTAATACTTCTTCTGTCTTTCCTTTGTAAGATAACACTTTTAAAGCTCCTCTCCATTTCTTTATCTCTTATTCCCTTCCATTTCCTAAAATTTGTCAGCTGTGCTTTTACATTTTTCAAGATTGATAACATTTACATTCTAATCAAACAATATTCAAATCTTTCAGACTCCGTCTATAGGTAATTCATAAAAATTGAACAGTAATAAACTTTTTCATTACTATGATGGTGTAAATATTGTTTCATATAGAGCCCAGTAGTGTGCTGTGAATGCATATTTTTTCTTCTTTATGTGAAAGTTTTGGGGCTACTTAAAAGAGAATGTCTACACATCATGTCCTGTTTTCATAGCCCCGCCGAATATTCAAAATTGGGCCAGATAATAGTTTTCTTTATATTTGTAGCATGCTTTTTCTGTACAGGTTTTTCCACTTAAATCTGTAATTTCCTATAGGAAGAAGAAATGTATGCTTATGTCTGTACTTCCAAAAGTTATTAGGTCTATTGCCTGGAGTCTATACCATCCTTTTTTTTTTTTGAAGCCCACTGATTTCTTGCTCTAATGAGAGTTAGTCCTGGACACTATTGACTTTTCTATGCAGATTTTAATTTTTTTAAAAGTTATCTCAGCCTTTGTGTTTCTTGTGTTCTGTTCCTTTATCATGAACTAAAGTTTTTCCAAACTCTGAATCATGTTATATTATCTATTTAATGAAATCCATCCCCACCTCGTCCCGGCTTCCATATTTTCCTGGAGATTTTCCCCTTAGCTCTGTTAGGAATGGTTACTCTCTAGGTCTGCTACCAAAATGTCATCCTCACACTTCCATTCCCTGCCCCTGGGTGGGTATTTTGTTTCCATTTTACTAAAGTTCGCTTTCATTTTGCTAATGTACTTTCTTAAGTAACTTCCTAAGAAAATATGCAGTTCATACTGATCGTTCTGTGCTGCAGGAGTAGGGATAAAGATGAGAAGTGGGAGTAAAAGAGAGTCAACTGTTCTGTGCAGATCAGTGAACCACTATTTTTAGCCCCTCTTCTCACTGCTGTTCTAAACCTCCCTGCTTTTTTCCTAGTCCTTTCTGTGAATATGTAGATCAAGTTAATTGTCTCTGAACTGTACCCTGTCCATGAAAATTCTAGGCTATGGTTCCCTCTTCTCGCTTCCTCAGTCAATGTTTCCTATCACTTTTTCTTCTGTTACAATACCGCATTTTAAAAAAATCTTTCTGGGATTAAACCTTTTTAATTTCCTTGACATTAAATATTTTAGCCATCCCCCTTTTCACTTGCCTTCTCATTCTACTACCATTTCCCTCCTTAGTATGCTCATACAGAAGATTTTAGTAATAATAATTGAGGTCAAATAAAAATAAGGAGTCAGAGAAAGATATTTATAAGAAAGGAAATATTCTGATCTTTGTAATATTTGAATAGTTCTTATGACCTGGCAGACCTTTAAGAAATAATGAGGTCCAATAATATTTAAAAGGTGCACATTTTTTGGAAATGAATATTCTTTTTCCTTTAAAAATATTGTGCATTAAAAGCATGCGCTATTCTTTTTTAAAGAACTATTTATATTACATATTATGGAGCTTATTATATTCACTATGTTGTAGTTTTTATGTTAGATTATAAGTTTTGAATTAAAAGCATTATTTAAAAGAACTCATCGAATATCAAAATGAAGATAGTTTAATAATGTCAGAGATCACTGTGAATGAGTGATGGTAGGGGCACATCCCATTTCAACTACTGCAGTAGCTTGGACTCTGGGAATTTTACATGCAAATGGATACAATAAAGGAACTAGTTATATGTAGTTTTCTTTCTGCTTCTAAAGCAGATGGACAAATGACAGGATGCATTTATTGCAATCTCTGTGGCTAATATTGATTTCTCACTTAATATAAGATAAAATTAAATTATACATTTATTTTTATCAAACATTATTAGTAAAAGCCATATATATTGGTTTAGAACTTTTATTTGTACTGTATCTCAGTTGCATTGTTGCCTAGCATGTGACATATCTACCACTGGTATTTGTAATGCATGTCAAAATGGCAATGATGTTTATTGCTTACTTTTGGAACTTACTGTTCATGGAGAATAAACCCTGGATAAGTGATGCATTTGATCTGATGATGAAGGATAAGAGCAGTGATGTACTGTTCAGAATAATCTATCACAAGAAACTGTCAGAAAATCCCTAGAGTGTGTACTCATACTTTATATGCTGTATTTTTCTTCAGAGACTGATATTACCCATTTTTGAGATGACAAAAAGAAAGCAGAAGAAAATGGGTTGCTATATGAAGCAAAAACGAGTGCATTATCTCTCACAAAGTGTGTTATTGTAAACTAGAAGGCACACGTACACATTTTCATTTTAAAAGACAAAAAGGCCTAGAAGGGATTTTAGAATTTATAAAGCAATGAAGAATGTGAATATAGGAATCACGTGAATTGCCTTAACACTCTTGAAAGAATTAAATAAGTTTCCCATGGTCATTCTGTGAAACCATATATTGAATTCGTCTGTGCTACATAAGGTTCTTTTTTGCTAACTTAAGTTTTTTTACTTGTTTTTTTTTTCTTTTACTTAAGTTTTTTTCTTTTTACTAACTTAATACCCTTACAGAGTTTCTAGAAACATTAAATATTTGGTATACAATGGCTTCTGGGTTAATTTTTGTAAGTTTTTGTTAGCTTTCGAAAACTGAATCATGCTTTTCCATAGGCAATTAAAAAAAATTGAAACAATATCCCTAGGGCATGCATGTTCACACAAACATATGCAGAACCACCAGGCTGTTTATTTGGTACATGGATAGGAAAACTCAAAGTGGTACCAGATATCACAGAGCCACTTCCCAAGTATACCGTTCTTCAATTTCTGATTCCAGAGAGAAAATTACTGTTGGTTGTGTATTTTACTCCTTGGCTGACATGGAGTTAATGGTTCCTCTAGCTCAAAGCTTAGCCTTCTGGGTAACATCTTTTCCATCTTGGTACAAGCCTCAGGAGGGTAGCACAAGACCTCAGAGCCTTAGCCTCCAAAGGTAGATATCACCAACAGCAGCCCGTCTCTGATGACAGCTCAGACTTTCTAAGTCCTTCCCCACTCTGCCCAAGCTTTCATTTATTAGAGGAGAGTTGTCTTCTCACCAGTACTTCTTCCTCCAGGTTGTTATCTCAAGCACTGGAGGTCTGTCTTTATTGAATTATTTCCTGAGACAGATGAGTAATGGTTTGGCTATTATTAGTTTAATGTCTTTATTTCGTGTGTGTGTGTGTGTGTGTGTGTGTGTTTGGGACCCCCAGAATAGATCATTCTCTGGGCTGTGTTGAGCAAAATTATAGGAAATTATCTCTTATTTTATGTTACATTTGAGCCAAAAAAAACCCCCAAAACTCTTGCTACCTAAAACCTGAATATCTATCTGGCCCTCACTTCTATTTCTTTCTCCAAGAATAGAATTGAATACACAGAAGAAAATTCCCATTCACAGACTAACACATCTTTACTGTCTTTATGTTTAACTCCCAATATTAGACATAAACAAATATTTAAAAAAATATTTCAGTACAGGGTTAGGTTACCTTAAAAATTAATGATAGAGTATGGCAGGGTAATGAAGATGAACGACTCTGGGGAGAGAGATAGGTAGTGCCTGTGCTCAGATGCTGGGTTTGGTCACATACTAGCTATGTGGCCTTGATTCAGTTAAGTAGATTCTCTGCCTGTTTCTCTTCATCTGTAAAAAGGGACTAACAATTGTACCTACCACATTTGGCCACTGTGAAGGTAAAGTGTTTATAAGAGTTGCTGTCTTAAATGTTAACTATTATCACTATTATTATAATGATAATGTGACACTATTAAATACAGCCATTCTAAATATATTATTTCATTTTGATTTTTTTCAACAACCATGAAAGAATAGATGTTATTCTCATTTTGTAGGTAAGGATACTAAAGCCCAGGAAATTTTGTTTATTTGTATCAGATTATCCAATCAGTATGGGGCAAAGCTAAGCTCAAACTCAAAAATTCTGCCTCCAAAACCTTTGGTCTCCATCCTTTATTACACAGTCTTCATGTGCTGACTGTTATAAATGAGGGTTCTTAGAGAAAACTAGTTTATCAAAGACACTTTATTTTCAGATAACGTTTTGACAGGGGACATGTATTCATAGCTGGCCTTAAAGGTCATTGAACTTTAAGGTATGATGCAGGAACTTGAAGGGCACTTTCCATGGAAAACTTAATTTTCCTATATACCTAGAGAAAGAGGGAACAGGGGATAGAACAAGGGATTATCTAAGAGGAAAGTAAGTCCAGTTCGAATGCCATGGTGGATGCTTTGAATTGGCAACGAGAGAGAGGAGTTTGGAAGAAGGAAGCGAAGGGTGGGCAGGAGTGAGAAGGGAGGTTCTCACACTTTATTGCTTCATAATATGGTTTAGGTCATATCATTATTATCATCAGGGATAGAAGATGAAATGGTTTTTAAAAATGAAATAATTTCTGTACGAGAATATGTCATTTTACCCATTATAGACCCAATACTTTCAATTTACATTTAATTATATTCGTTTCTAAAATCTGACTTTATGACCTAATATGACAAGATGGGCACAATTGTTCTTCGTGTTAGCAGAATCTTATTAAAATACATTGTTAAAACATTCATAATTAGTAAAATGAATGGTCTTTTCTTTATAGCTAATTTACTGAAGGAGTTATTTTTTTAGATATTAGAGCTTATTTTAAAGTGTGCTCTTTTATTCTGTATTTAATAAACCCATCTGTAACATTGAAGATGTTAATTTTCTGATGCCTAAATGCCTCTAATGACATGAAAGACACATGGTACCTTCACGTACCAGTATGAGCTGGCTGATGTTCTGTTTCATAGAGATGGGACCCATTCTAAGGATGCCATGTTTCTCACACTGTTTCAAAGATGTCCTTATAGAATCTGAGATTTTAAACATCTTGTTCAAGGGTTTGTCCTCCTTCTAGGCTCTGGGCTTAGGAGGGAACCCTCAGGCAGGCTAAGAACCCGGTCTCTGAGTTTCATTTATATTTTTGCCATGGGCTTGCTGGAGAGTCTTTGAAAACAAAGAAGATTTTTTGCCTTCAATGTCAGGAACATTTCTAGTGTTCTCTCTCCCTTTTTCCCTTTCTTTCTCCCTCCCTCCCTCTCTCCCTCCTTCTCCTTTGTCAGGGTTAAGGGATACACCCAAACCAGGAGGAAGATGTGTGGTTGATATGTAACCTTATTGCAGCAACAGTTCTGTTTCTCCACTTCTACTGTAACACCAACATTCTATATATTATTCTATAAACATTGTATTCACTATTCAATTAACATTCTATAAGTTTCTTAGTACATTAATTAATGAATTTTAAAAATCTAAAATCTTATTTCATGTGCTGATATGGTAATTGACTGTGTTAAACATGGTATTCCTCCAATTGAAGGAAACAGGGATCCCTGGAGAAATGGCTGATGCTAGGGCTGGAGCAGGGAACATAGATGATGAGCCTAGAGTATGTTATAGTGTCAGAAAGCAAAAGACAAAAACATGCAAAATTTACCTCAGGAAAAGATATACCACTAATATTTCATCTAAAATTGAGTAAGTGCTTATTTTCTCATATTCTCATCAATATGTGTTTAGCATATTGGCCAATAGGAGAAAAGAAAAATACTATTATTAATTACCAGTTCTTTGATTATTGGTGAATTAAACATTTTCTTATGCTTATTGGCCGTTTATAGTTCTTATTTAATGAAATATCTGAATATGTCCGTTATTTATTTCCTATGTGATTTATAAATGTTTGAGTAAGGATACTAGCTCCCCTGTCTTCCATATACATTGCAGATAATTTTGGCAGTTTTCTATTATTCTTTTAAACTACTTAATGTTCGCCAAAGAAGCTTTTTAAAATTTTATTTTGTCAAATACTTCACTTTTCTTATTTCATTGGATTTTTCTTGATATTTTCATAAAAGTAATTCCTCATAAGAATATTATAAAAGTGACCAAAATTTTCTTCTAGTATTTTTATAGCTTTATATTTTACATTTATATCTTTAATGTCTCTAGAATTTATTTTTGCATATATAATATATGGTTATAATCTGGCTCTCTTTTCCTATAGCTAGCAAATCATTTATTTTTCCTTAATCTATACAGACCACATATGTATTCTCAAAATATGTATTAGATATTAGCACTACTGGCTAGTTTCTAAAATTATGTTTTTATCCATATTTTTGCTTCTTTGGCTAGAAGGCAGATACATTATAACCTTGTACTACCATCATCTCTATACATTTTCTTTATAAACTGTTCTTTAAAAGGTTGGAACTGGCATATATACATCCTGCTTTAAAAGGCCACACTATCTTTCATCTATCTTTTGATATTTTGCTCCTTGAATGAATAACTAATTTTTTTCTAATATAAATAGAATTAAAGATTGAATTTCAAATGATTATTTTTGGATTTGTGTCACCAAAGCAATGAAAGCAAGGACAATGTTGATACACTCCAGAGATAATTGCTGTATTAAATTATAGGGATATATTCCATGCTATCTCAACTCTAGTTGTTAAAACTGAATATCTTGTCTGCTTCATAATGATTGTTTAAGAAAGATTGTTCTGGCAAAATGGCTATCATTAAAATATCCAGTGCAAATTTAATTTCCTTTGCTGGATATAAAATTCACCTAAGAAATAGTACATCTTATTTTCTAGGGAGTTATTTTGAGAGAAATAGTACTGAATGGAGAATAAAAACCCTAGTCTCTTATTCTGTAGTTAAATCACACAAATAATCAAACTCTGATATAGAAAAGCAGAGGGATGAAATATATTGAAGGTTAACAATGATTTCATTTAGTTATTTGGTCATTTTTCATTCATATGGAGCCCTATTGTATCACATTACACTTATTGTTCAGGACAGAAAACAAATCTGAACTCACTTGCCTGCATCAGATTATGTATTTTAATATGTTCCATCAGATAACAAGGTCATACAATATGTATTTAGGGCCAGAGCTGGCAAGCTTTAAGATGTGTATCCAGGCTGTCTTTATAATACTACTGTTCACTAACTATGTAACCTTGGACAAATAACTTAACCTCGGTCTTCGGAACTAGTTCATGTTTCACTTATATCCTCTCTCCCTACTACAAAAAGCAGATGTGCCTTTTATTTCTTATATCTTTTATATTTTTTAATTCCTATGTGCTGATAAATTTAGACATCTGAGAACTAACTTAGTCATTCTCAAATTACCAGTTAAATGTAGCTGAAAGTACATTGGACTTAGAGTCATAAGCCCTGAGTTTTAGTCTACTGTCATTTATCGGCTGTTTAATGTTAAGTAAGTCACTTAATCATATTTGCAGCAACTTTTTCATCAGTGATGTGTAGGATGTGAGTAGGACTAAATTGGGCATTTGAAAACAATTTTAGTGTTTTTCAAACTTGATGGAGAAGTGTCCATGACTAGTGGAGGCATTGGGCAGGGAGGAGGTTGACACAAAAGATTAACATTACTTTCTTCTGAAAGCAATCGGATTTATTTGAACCCTATATGTCAAGCAATATTGACATTAGGCATTTAGAAAAATGCTGTAGTACTGTAGCCTTCTAATGCTGTATAATTCAATCTATAATTTAACAAATAAAATTGCTTTTATCTAATTATATTATTGGATTATTTTATTCTTATCATGCTACTAAATGATTTAACGTCTTATCCAATCAAATAGCTTATGAGTTATTTGAGGGTCAGAAATACGGATTGTATTGTATTATTTATTTCTTCATATTACCTACAATTGGCAAATCTTTATCTGAAATGATATTTCTTTCCTAATGCCACTTAATTCCTTTGAAATACCATTCAATTCCTTTTCTTTTATGGGAACATTTGCATTACTCATCACTAGTGGCACTCCTAGACTAAATCTTTTACATTTCTTAGTTTGCAGTCTTTTTGTTCCCATTATAGCATGTAATGCTATGCAAAACTAAAAAACCCTCTTAGTCTTTAAGCATTTTAAGGAAAAATATGAGATTTAGAGTCACATTGCCCATTCCTCTTCTCTTACTAACTTTGAGACCTTGGGTAAATTAATTTCTCTGACCTTCAATTTTATCATCTATAAAATCAGGATTATAACACCCTTCTTTTAAATAGCTTTTATTAAAATTAAATAATACAGTGTCTGCATAGCATTTAGTGAGGTGCTCAGTACCTGGCAAGCCTTCATATTGTTATTATTCATAAAAATCTATATTTTAAAATTGTTCCTCAAAAATATTTTTGTCTATTTTTAAAGCAATGTGTTCTTGCTGAAACCCAATTTATTCTACCACAAATCCTGACAAAATAAGGGTGACTTTAGTGCCCCCATTGATACCCGAGTCTAACAAGCCTTGACTTATGCTCTTTCAGTGAGCTTTACTTTTGTACTCCAAGCCCAGTCAGGCCCCAACATCAGAGAAATTTGAGTGCTTGAGTTAGGAAAATGCTTGGTAAATCTTGACTTACTTTGCCTTCATATCAAAGTGCTCTCTTTTCCTATGACCTTATGTTATACTTCATATTGTCTCTCTTCCCACTTTGTGGCTAAGCAGAATGTGCAAGTAGTTTTCATTAGTTAATACAAGTTAGAGCTTGGGCCTCTCTCTGTCATTGTCAGTTCAGATCCTTTGCATTGCTAGTGACAGAAACCCATCTCAAACTACCTTAAGTCAAAACTCATCTCGAAGTAGCTTAGTTTTACCTAAAAGATGGAAGAAAAATCATTGGTTAATGTAATTGAGAATCCCATGTGCCAATTCTGGATTTAGGGATGACTGGATCTGAAGGGTTCAAGAAATACTAATATATTTCCTTTGTCTCTCTTCAGCTCTTGTGTTTCTCTCTTTGTATCTCCCTGCCTCCCTTTGCTTTTCAATTTACTTCAGTCTTTTGGCTTTTTGACTCAGTTGGGTTTTATTTTCAGGTATGCACTAGTAAGAGTTTCTGGCCTTACTAGCACACCCCTGGGTTCCATTGCTCACTAAATCTTGCACCAAATTCCCATGGGCTTTCTGGGGCCTTCTTTCAGGTGCTCTGATGCATCATTACTTTTTCTGTGCTTGGGCCTTTGCATATGCCCGAACCCAACTTAAAGTCACCTGCCTTTGAAAGATGGGGTATTGTATCAACTAGACTAATAGGAGATATTCTCCAAATAATGAGTTTTTCTATTATTATTAACATAACATAAAAAATGCACCACAGAAGACATATGGAAGACAGTCTTATCAGAGTGATCACTTTGTAAAGTATGTAAATGTCTAATCACTATGTTGTACACCTGAAACTAATATAGTATGTCAACTATAATTGAAATATAAATTAAAAAAAAAAATACACCACAGAAGCTTCCAGGTTAGTGAACTAGAATGCATCCATGTGCCAGGCCTCAAACTCCATGGAACAGGAGCTCCTGGATTTGGGCCTTTGTTCTATGCATCTCTTCATCTGGCAGATCATTCATATTGAGTATCCCTTGAAATAAATCAGTAATCTAGTTGGTAAAAAAAGAAAAAAAAAGGAGAAAGGAAAGAGGAAAGAAAGAAAGGAAGAAAGAAGGAAAAAATACACCATGTAAAATATTAGACTTTGAGTTTTCTTTTGGAGCGGTTTCTTTGAATTAACGACTTTTAAGGCTCTATTTAATTCCTATTTCCTTCAGATATTAGTACAAGCATCATTTCATGACAGAAAAATCTCCAGTTTCTTTTGTTATTCTCTACCTTGTAGAAGCTAGACCCTTGTTTCTTTTCTTCCTAGAACATTATCCTAGTTTATAATTCTACAAGTGTTAGTACCAGTCTTGATTAATGTCTCTCTTCTTCATTGTAAGCTCCAAGAGAGCATGGAATCTATCCCTTTTTGCTCATTAATCTATCTTCAATCTATCATAGTGTCTAGCTTATAATAATAAGTGATATTTTAGTGTATGAATATAAAGAGCTATTAAGTGAAAGAACTAGGATTTATAATCAGATCTAACTCTAAAGCTACTATTCTGCAATGCCTGTATATATTTAGCATATTATAATAATAAATTACCATACTGGCTGTTCAGCACTTGTCCTGGACATTTTCAAAAGCAATATATGAATCCTTAGCTTTTCCAGTTCAGTCAGACTGTTTTCATAATTTGCAATATTAATGAAAATAGAGAGTTGTGAGGGAAATGGTGGGTACAAATGAAGAATTTTGGAGGATTAAACCCTTAAGGGCAGACCTAGTGGACATCTGCCAATCAGGGCTGTCTTTGGAAGGCCAGAGGGCGGAAAAAGTCCCCTGGCTCTGGTACTTAAGGGACTCAGGCACCAGGCAGTGAGCGTGGCCCTGATGGCTCACCTTGCTTCTCTCCAGATTAAGCCTCAAAATGGAGTGGGCAATGTGTCAATGACAGTAAACTGGTTGCACGAGAAGAGTATAAGCATATCAGGGAAAACACATAGGCAGATTGTGTGTTGTTTGAAGTTGTGTACAAAAACATCTCAGAGGGAAGCAGAGGAGATTCTGTATTAAAAAGTGAGTTGACTGCTGACAGAATTTAAAATTCAGTCTCATTCTTTATTCTTCTTTCTTTTTCTTTTATTCCTATCCCACTATTCTTCTCCCTCTTACTCTTTCTGTCTCTACTATGACTCCTAAAACTTTAGTATGAAAGCGCTGTATATAGTCAAGAATCCCTACTATACCTTTCTCTGATGGCATGTGGGGAATGTGTAACGACAGCCCTCCAATGAAATTAAGGTCATGGTCGTATTTGCAGTTTTTTCTCTCTTTATTATGTAGATTATAACAGTTTTATATAATTGAAAATACAGAAGAGTTTGCTGTATTAATTTCAATGCTTTGTTTTTTATGTTAACAAATTGTTGATCTATTATTTTAAGAAAGCAGTATATATTTCATTCTAAAATTCTAACACTTAAACATCTTAAATATTATTTATTTTCTTCAGTTTTTAATATGCATTTACTCTAGTCCATAGAATAATATCAAGATTTTATTTTCTGTAATTTTGTCCTGCAATTTATAACTTTGATTTTTATATGTTTAAAGATAGGTAATGTGATTGAAGTTGACACTGTATTTGTATTCTAGATGTGATGCCTTCAGAATTGCTTTGGAGATATGACTTCAAATTACTATCGTAGGTTAGATTTCCTTCTTCATCTCTGTATTTACTCAATTTTCCCCCAGAATTGAAAATATTTAGTCACCAGGGGAGATAAATATGTTGTTTGAGAGTGAGTTTCTGAGCAGCCTGGGGTTTTTATTCAGAGATTTCGGTCTGTTGCTGCCTGACATGTAAGGCAGTTTTTTTTTCATAAGCCCGACTATAGGGCTGAGGCCCTGTTTCACCTTCACTTTGTAATGCACACCCAAAGCTAAAAATGGGGTGGTCAGGTTCTGCATGCCCCTGGGTTTAAATTGTATATCTTAATACCTTGTTTCTTTATTGCCAGATTAGAATGGATGAAATTTTGTAACCCAAGCACAAGTCACTTCACAAGATTGCATTCAAATAATCTAGCTATAGATTCATTCTATTCTGAAATGTACATATTCTTCCCATACATTAGACACACCTCTTTTAGAGGTTTAATTATATTCTATCTCCATTGGTTTTTTCTGATTCTGTGCTATAAATTTCCAAGGCATTCTAAAGACCTTGAAAATATCTAAAGTTAATTCTAATTTAGTGGAAAAAAGTCTCTTTAAAATTTTATTTTAAATCTAGATTTCAAAACCACCTATTTAGCAAATGCCAGATAATGTAGTCTGTTTGTTCAAAATTTGACCTTTTACTCATTTCTCTTATCTCATTAACTGGAGATAAAGTTTTTTCATTAATTAAATTTCCTAAAGAATGTGACAAAATTGATTATTATAATCTACAGCTTTAGCTGAGGAAAAAAATTTTTTTTTTGCCTAAGGCACTTTATAAATGTTATATATTATATTATTATTCATAATAATATTGTTATAAATGTGAGATTTTCATGTCTCCTATTGCTAGCAGTGTGTTTAGAAGAGTTTGATTTCTATAATTACATACTTTCTTAATCATGCTCTTCTTGTATATTCAAGTGCTCCCTGGAGTCTTTACCTTGTACTCCATTTGTGATCCACAACGTGGAAGAACACACATAATTAACAGCATACACTTTAATCTCAAGCTCTACTAAGAGAAGACCCTATTCAATTTGCGTGGCTGGGGAAAGAATATCAATGACTAACTGGACAGCAAACTTAGTAGAAGGAAGAAGCAAATGCATTTTCCTGAATGCTTGTGGTTGAGTCAGGAAGGGAATGCGTGTTCCCAGATTAAAGTCATAAATGGGTTGGAGCCCAGTAATTATTATTGATATGTATAAGCCTTTAATCATACCTGCAGTGTCTGAAAGAGCATGCTGGTCCAATACCAGAAAAGAAAAACAAACAAACAAACAAACAAACAACCTCACCATTAGTGGATTAACATTGGTTCCAGAAAAGTGTGGATTGAAAAGAGTCTTCCTTTCAAGTTAAGCCATATTAATTAAGCCTTAAATAGAAAACAAGAAGTCTTTTGGTCTCTCAACCTGTGACACACACACACACACACACCATACACAACTAACTGCTGTCCCCTATCAAACATTGTAGTCGTGTTTGCCTGCATTTGAAATGTACATAAATATATATGTCCAGTTCGTATACCTCTTGTCTGGCTTCTTTTATGTAAAAATATGTTTGTGATGTTTCTCCTTGTTGTATGTAATTACAGTATCGTAGTTTAGTATTTTATTATATAAATAGACTAGAATTTATTTTTCTATTCCACTCTAATGGACATTTTGTTATTTTCTGTTTTGGGCTATTAAACATAATGCTGCTATGTGCATTAAAGATGTCCTTTGGTTCTACCTACGTCTTCTTGTATCTCCTGTAGTTTTGCTTCATAAAAGTAGTTGCTATATTAATTTGTACATAGATATTAATAACTGCTGTGTCTTGGTTGCGGACCATGGCTTTTGGCATTAAAAAGTTTTCTTTGTGTCACATTTAATTCCTTTTGCTTAGGTTTTACTTTGATATCAGGATCATTGTTCCTGCTTTCTTACTTTTTCATTTGCCTATTATACTTTCGTATATCTCTTTATTTTTAGTTTTCCTAAATCACTTTGTTTTAGATGTGTTCACTGCATATAGCTTATAGGTGCATCTTGCTTGTGATCCAGATTAAAAAACTCTTTTCTGATATGAGAGTTAAACCTATTTATATTTATTGAAATGTGTGTTTCAGCTCTGCCATGGGATGCTGTAATAATGCATATTACATTATATTTGCTATGCTTTCTTCTCTAGGAGATGCATATTTTTCTCTCTCATTAAAGTATTCTTTAGTTTACAGAATTCCCTAAATTATTCTCTGTGTTTAAAATTGTTTTTCTACAGCCCTGATATTTGGAGGACAATTTGGCTGCATTTTAAGTTCTTATTTCATACTTACTTTTATTGAACTTATTTTTTAACATGCTGCATCATTTATACCATTTTTTAAATTTTTTTTTTTTTAAGAGTGATGCTATATACTACCTTTCTTTTCTTTGTAAGTTATTTGATCTTTTTGCCTGGGGAACTTGAGGATTTTTTTTTTTTTTAGAAGTCTAATAGTTTTACCAGGATATGTCTCAGAGTTGATATTCTGGGTTCATATTTCTCAGTTCTCATTGGGCTTCTTTTAATGTGTACATTCAAGCCTTTTTTAAGTTTTTGTAAAATTGTCTTAAATTTTAGTTTTAAGTATTATTTATGTTCTATTGTTTTATTTTACTTCTCTAGAGACTATGATTATGCAAGTGTTACTATTTTTTCTATACCTGTCTTCCATTTCCCTCACATCCTTTGAAAGTTTGTACTACAGTTGACCCTTAAATCACAGGGGTTTGAACTCTGCAGGTGCATTTCTATGCAATTTTAAAAATAACTATTGTAAAGATAATTTCTTTTCCTTGTGATTTTCTTAACATTTTCTCTAGTTTACTTTATTGTTAGAATACTGTATATAATGTAACATATAATGTGTTAATCTACTGTTTATATTACTTATAATCTAATAGTAGATAATATAATCTACAGTAGACCATTAGTTCAGTTTTTGGGGAGTTAAAAGTTGTAGGTGGATTTTCGACTGGGCAGGTGGTTGGCAGACCTAAATCTCGAATTGTTCAAGGGTCAACTGACTTCCTTTCATTGTCATTCACTTGGTTGTTTCTCTGACTTTCTTCGGTGCTCCTTAATGTATTTTAATTTGAGCCTTGTGGTTCGTTTTTCATTTCTGAGATAATTTTATCTTTTTCTTCCATTTATTTCTTGATCCTTTGGATTAGTCTTCTAATTCACAAATTATAATCTGTGACTGATTTCTTTATCATGTGAATCCCCTGTGGGTAAGTTTCATCAGTTCTCTTGGGTTTTTGTCACAGTGTCTTGAGTTTAATGTGCTTGTTTTGTTTGTTTATTTCGTTTTTGTTTTTGAATACTAATATATATATTTTTTAAGAAATAGAAATCTAACTGAGGCCCAAGAGCAATAGTATCATTTTCCAAAGAGTTTATGCTCACATTTTGCAGGCAGCTGTGCTAGAAGCACTATCAATTGCATATCACCTTGTTTCAATTAGTGATTTATATGACTCAAACTTTAGCTTTCTCTTTGTAAAGTCAAGTCTATTTCTAGCACACTCATTTCTCACATTCTCAATCCAAACTCTCGAGTGTTTTCCAGAACCCATCCTTTGGCTAGACCTTTCGCTCCAATTTTAGTTTTTCTCGTTTCAGTTTCTTAGCCTCCTCTATTAGAATGGTCTCACAAGAGCCAAAACTTTAGGAGAAAATGGTCTCCAAATCAGGCTCTCCTCAATGGGTGTCTCTCTCCCCTTGGATTTTGAACCTATTATTCTTCATTACATTGGTAAATTCTCTGATACTTTCAAACACATTTAAAAATATATATATTTTGACCGTATTTTCCAGTTTTTTTTTTTTCAACTGGAGGCTTGTTTCACATAATCTCATTTATCATTACTGAAATTCTCTTCTGCTTTGAGAAGAAATATTTATAAGCTTAAATTTTTTATTTACATGTAGGATGTACCATCTATTGAATAATTTAAAATAGTATATAATTGTTGAAAAGCATGAAATATTTTTTAAAATTACATTTCTGCCCAGAAATGTCAGTGACTCCAATGTCTTTAAAAGTCCAGAGGTTTTGCCATAGTTTTCTGTCATTCAGCTTTCTAGCCCATCTGGCCTTACTTACTTTTACTCTCTGTTATTTGTTTTCATTTGTGTTTGGGTTTCTCATTTACATACTTTGTATGTCTCTAAAAATACCTGCCATACCAGGTTTTGATTTTCCTAGTCCAAATTCTTTTTTAGGTTAATGCATGATATTTGCTACCATCTTATTCAAGTGCCATTTTCTACCTGTAAGACTGCGATTCCCTTGAGCTTGAAATTAATTGATTTATATCCCTAGAACACACCTAAATATCGTGTCATGGTAGATCCACATTAGGGACACTGCTCATTCCCAGTCACCTCACTCTGCTGAAAATTATCTGGTTATAGATAAATGTGCTTTACTCCCTTGTTTGTGCCTGTTAACATTACAGGGACACACAAACATGAATGAAGCAACCATTGCAAAGTGATTAAACTAATGATGACCAGAAGACACATGTTTGAAAAATTGAAACAGATTATTTTGAATTATTGCTGTGTAATTTTTGATTTTGTTATGAACAGATAGTAAATTTGGCATATATGTGCATGGCTAGAAGTCAAATATAGAAGTTGAATCAGAGTCTCTAAAATTTTACTAAAATATAAATGTATAATGGCTTAAAAATCATTTACATAGTGTTACTGTTAGTCACTGTAAATCAGAAGGTGCATTTTTAGAGTCACTAAATCTTTAATACATTATCATTCCATAGTGCAAAAATAAATTATACTTCTAGCCAGTCTCATGTAGGATTTACCACCT
>NW_006433946.1:2546939-2566451 GCF_000325575.1 Pteropus alecto
AATTCTTAGGTTAAGTCCATGCACAACAATATAAATTACACTTATTTTTATACTATTTCTACTTCAGATGAATATATTGACTTTGTTCTGTGAATGAGGTATGAGCAACACTTTTGGGATGCCAATTGTTTGCTAATTAGGCATTATATAGTGTCTATTATGTATAAGATACTACGCTAGAGAGACAAAAGTGAATAATATGCTATACTTGTCTTTTAGTAGCTCATAGTTGAATGAAGGACTATGCAATGACACAATTGCAATATTCTGTAACACGTACAGTTCTCATTAATAACAAGGCTCAAAGAAAGAGATAATATGACACGGCTCTATATTTAGGGAAGCAGTAGAAGATGAAGTTTGAGAGATAGGATGAGGTTATCGCCATGGATGGTCTCATGGAGTTTAAATTTTACCCTGTAGACAATAGGGAGTTTAAATTTTACCCTGTAGACAATAGGGAGTCATTTGATGGTAATATATAGAAGAATGGTATATGATTATATTTGCCTTTTAGTAATGTCATGTTGTGTGGGGGATTCCTTAAGCAGAGAGTCATGTTAGAGGCTGCAGCAACCTCTAGTGGAAAATGATAGAGACCTGTACTAAGAAAGGAGCAAGTAAATAAATGCACAGGGAAAAATGAGTTTGAAAAATGTGGTTCAACAAGAATTAGAATGATGCCGAATTTCAGGCTTGCAAGTGAAAACTAGTGCCATTAATCAAGATCATGAATGCAAAAGGTGAAACTGATTTGGATGAAAGATAAGAAAAAATGCTTTGTGTTAGACAGTGAGGTACGCATGGAACATCTATGTAGAGTTAGGTGAAGCCAGCATATACTTTAGGGCAAATCTCAGGCATGGACAAAGCACTACAGGATTAGATGTAGAATGAATAAAAGAAGAAGGGTTATAGACTGGAGGAGCTCAATGTTTAAGGGGCAGGTCTGTATATGCAGCCTTCTGATGACTAAATTAAATTCAGTGACAATGCCTAGTAAAGCCAGAGAAATTGATGGCTAACATTATATCATCTTGTTATAAATCAGACTTTGATGAATGTTGAAAAAATTATTAAAAACTTTGAATTCTTATTAATACATAAAATGTTGATAGTGAGATCTACAAATGGTTAAGAGGCAAAGGCATTCTGTTGTGCAAATTTAAAGAGATTGACTTGTTATTTTACCCCAGTGTTATCCAAGAACACTTCAAAAGAATTGATAGACTTTTGGAAAAATTATGGAATCCCTACAGTCAAAGGCAATATTTTACATAAAATAGAGTGTATATAACTGTGCAGTTAGTATGGTATATGGAATTAATTTCAGCCTGACAGTGTATTCAGTCATGCCTAGTTGATACCCAGATCCATAAAAAGAACCTCAGGACAATCCCTACAAAGTGACTGGCATCCCATTTGAGACTTTTCTTAGAAGCTGGATACAAAACAAAACCATGATTGTGTTTGGGGGAGACAACTTGTTACATGGAGTTGTGTATAAGGAATCTTATAAAGATTAAAGAAAAATGAATCAGTACATTTTTTATTTTGTGATTAGTTTATGTCAAGTCACTCTAACTCTAATACAAAAAACATTTGAGCTGTTTTGTTCTCTTAAGTCTAGCTATATGGAGAAAATATAATAATAATAATGATAGACAAAATAAAACACTAGGCATATCAATGCAACAATATATGTGAAAGGACTTTGTAAACTTTATACTGTGACAATAATGAGTTTTCACCAGTGGAAAAATTTTAAATGTGGCTTGGCTTGTTGGGGCTTGTGAATGTGAAAGTAACAGTATTTTCAAAAGTATTCACTCATTCTACTCTTAGGGGTCATAATTCTCTAGCAACAGTTTCCCTTTAGGACCTGTAGTAAGCTCCTTGAGATCAGGGAATATCTCTAATATCCCTGTATTCCCAGTCACTAGCACACCACTTGTAAATTAATACATCTTTCTAAATGAATTAATAGAAACCATCTGACTGTTCTGTAAATTTCTGCTTTATTTCTGCTCTGTGAGTAAGAGTGAAAAAACTAAGATTAAGAAGGATTCATTTAATATTATTATCCATTCATTTTCTGAACACTCTCAAGAAACTTCAGTTAAACTAATAGTTTAAAATAATCCCAACTAAAAATTTTTAGCAAGTTTAATAAGTTGTAAATCAGGGCTAGGTATAGAAAGTTGGTAATCCATAGATGGATTTTGTTTGGCCCTCCCACTGTTGATATTTCTGAAGTTTAAAAATTATTATATATACATTTGTTACCAATGTTTATAATTCAATATAATTCACCTAAAATATATATCCTTCTCCTTTCTTCTTTTGAACCATAATGCTCTCTTTTGTTGTCGGAACATGTCTTGTTCACTTTCTCCTTTGAGTCTTTGATCTAGCTTTTCTCTCTGCCTGGAAAGTTTTTCTAAATATTGTTAACTCCATTACTGCCTTCGAGTCTTTATTCAAATGTCGCCTAGCCTTACCCAGACCACTATATGTAAAATTTCCCAACTATTCCCCACAATACACTCTCCCCCTGCTCCATACACTCCAAGCCTCTCTTACTCTGCTCTTTTTCTTTCTTTGCAAAGCAATTTTTGTTTTCTGATATTTTATGTGACTTACTTATTTTTATGTTTTTTTTTAATGTCTCCCCAATATATTGTAAGACACATGTGGGACAGGTGTGTTTTTGTTGTTGTTGTTGTTGTTTTTGTTTTGTTTTGTTTTTTTTAGTTTGCTTGCTAGTGTGTTTCATTTCAGGCAGTTAGTATAGTACCTAATAAATTAGGCTTATCAATACATATTTGTTGAATGACCTAAGGGAAAACCCAACATTTGACTCAAAGTATTGTCTTTTAACATTGGGATTACATTCATACTACATTCCCTTTATTGATTGGAACTTAGTGTCAACTGTTAATTTAAGCAAGGCACACATGGATTTCTCAGCCGCTACAGTCATCACCTTCCCAATTGTCTTCCCAATACCGAGACTTATATGCATTGGAATTTAATCTTCATATTTTCATTTTTTTCTTAGAGTTAAGAGAAAAGTTAATTATATATTTTATTCATATCTTTGCCAAAAGGGGCAAAATGGGACCAAGAAAGACCAAAAAAATTATATATTTACTAATAAAAGGGGGGCGAATTGATTTCTCTGTACCTGTGAAGTGAAGAATTTATCTATGTATTAAATGTATATCTTTCAATGCCTATCTGATTAATTAATTTGAATTTGTTGTGGCCTGTATAGAATAGACCAAACCAAGTATGCTCTGAAAGGCTGTTTATTAGCCGGCGGCTGTCCTGTACAAAGGAGCAGCCCCGAAATGCCAAGATACAAGGTTTTTTAGCCCTAAATCCCATTCTTCATTCTATCTTAAACACAAAAGTCTATTTCTCTCCTGTTCACTACTTGTCAACCCACTGGTCAGGTGTGCAAGTGAGGAGTACAGAAGCAGAAAGCTTGTTGTTAGAATGTTATGTTCCTATGGGTGATTGCCTATGTTCCCATGGGCAATTGCCAGTATTCTCATGGGCGATGGCCAAACAGTAATTTTCAGCTTATATACAATTGATTATTTTTCATGCCACGCAAGTAAGCAGGGTTGCACAGGCTAAAATTGGCAGTTAGCGTATGAGCTCATTGTTAAAAGTTTCATGATTAACAGAATGTAGTTAGGGTTCCAGAAACTAGGCCTAAGGTATAGACTTCCTTTGTCCAGTTTCGGGTTTTAATTATCCTTTAACCTTTTCATATTTCAGCAGGCTGTCACAAATTATCTTCCTGTTGCCTCACTTTTGAATGTCTGACTCTGCTATATATAGTCACACCTACATCCTTATTTAAAATGCAAAGAAGGACACTGAAATGTATATTAACAAAAAAGAAGATAAATATTGCAGAAGATCATTTTAATAGCAAGTACCTTAAGTAACTCAGAGTAGAAGTTAGTTATTTTACTGTGGAAGCTCATAACATTGTAAGTTACCAAGCCACACACAGATCATCCTCGATGATATTCATAGCCAGTGAAACTTCAGATGGCTGAGATGAAATCACTTTGGGCATAAGCTTGCATTTATATCTGGATATGTGAAGCAAACAGATGCCAATCAATTGGAGCCAAAATATTAGGCATGTCCCCTTAGCCACCAATGCAAATAACTTAATCTTGTGGTAGCAAAGTTTTATATTTTCTTTGAGGAATGGAAGCTGATAAAAGACCAGTAAGCAGAGAGATAAATAATTATTCATACTTTCTAGCAACAAAACTAATCAGATAATCTTTGACATTTTCTGAGTAATGCCATAACTCAAATGGGTGAAAGTATTAATTGCTGATTTAGTGTATCTGTTGAAAACAGGGCCACCAGTTACAAAAGTTTCTCTATTTTTGACTTTTGCATGAAGTGTTGTCTAGCTCTGTTTCAGTACCTCACACTGACATAAACAGTCTCTTGTTTTGTTATTATGGTGTAGTTTTCTAAAGTTCATGTGCTTTCCGCTACCTGTCTCTTTATTTAATTCACCTTCCCTTTGAATGTTTTTGAGTTTGCAACACTTTTATGCGATCATAATAATTTGAAAACAAAAGTTATGATTTATTGTATAGTATTATTTTACATGTAATATATAATCAATACTTTTTTAGATATTTGCATTATTGCATAACAAGCTTTATCAAAATGAAAAATTGGATGACTTAATTTTTTTATTAAATTACAATTATTAATTTAACAACATTAAACTCAGGATAAGATAGCTGAGCTAAGCGTTGCAATTTCAATTACAAAAATGCATGCTTATTCTTCATTTTGGAAGTCTGCCGAGTAGAGAATATATTAGGCAGTGAGTGCAACTAGACAAGTCATCAATTCAGCGATTTCTAGCTGGTCAGATATATCTTCAGGAAAATTTAACTTTTGTAAAACTTATTCTTGGTCTCTGTGTCATAGAGATCACACAGTTGTTTAAGTGAAAATCATAGTGAGAGGTATAGTCTAAAAGTCATTGAAATGTCTGTATCTGTCAATTTTAGTTTAAGTTCTACTACATGAGGATAATTAGTAAAGGCTTAGAAATCATTCATTTTCAAATATAAATGCTGGTGGAAAATTACCTTACTTACAAACCTAAATAGATTATGTCCTTTACTGGCAAACATCCAATTCATTGACTTTTGTTATGTTTCAATTAATTGCTTACATTTCTGTGTCAAATAGAATTTTAAAAGATGTTATAATCATTTTCTTACAATAGTGAACTGACCTGTTTTAAAACTGGAGGAGAAACAGGTATAATTAATACCTTGCATAAAGTAATAACTAGATACTGTATGAGTGATCCCACAACCTCCTTGAATCCTGCTTGGATTTTGATTAGCATCTGTTTAGGCTCCTGAAGACTACAGAGCCACCAGAGAATGGCTTCCAGAGAAAGTGAAGGATAAGCAATCCAGCTGTGTTTGAAAATGCAAAGATGAATACAAAGTAAAATAAGTAGCATATAGAGTTAGTTACTATTAGTATTCTGACAAACTTTTTTCTAGTTGCACATTTATACATAAATATCTATATATCTATATAGATATAGATAGGTATAGATATAGAGATAGAGATAGAGATGTATCACACATATGTCCTCTATGTTATGTGGATACTTTTCTATGTTCATAAATATTCATTGTAAATATAATAATAGCTAAATAGGTCCCATCACCTGGATCCATGGTGTTCTATAACTCAATTACCAATCCATATTTTTTGGAATTTAGGTGTTTTAAGTACTTCACTATAATAAATAATGGTCCAGAGATATATTTACATATACATCCTAGCACATTGGTCTGAATATTTTCTTAGAATACATTTTTAAAAATAGACTTACTGATAGAAGGTATTTAGTCATTTTTTAAAATATGTTTGGTACATATGGCCAAATTTCTTTCTAGAATGTTTATATCAATTTACATCACCACTCACAGTATATAAGAGTACCTGTATCAATGTTCCTCATCAATTTTCTCATTTAAAAATATAGTTTATCAATTCACAAATGAATACTGTCTCATTTGTTATTTTAATTGTATTCATTAATTAGTGGTGAGACTGAATCTTTTTTCATGTTCACTGACTACTTTATAGATGACTTGTGTATCCTTAGTCTCTGTATCTTTTTCTTCTAACGAGTTGTTTTTATGATTGATTTAAAAATCTCTGTATGTAATTATATTATTACTTTAACATACCAACATTTTTCTTGCAGTTTGTTGTTTTATAAGTTTAAGAAATATGTAATCAAATGTAATTTTTTTACTTCATGATTTCTTCCTTAATGTTATGATTAAAAAGGGCTTCCATATTTCAAGATCATATAAATCTTTATTTATATGTCCAGTCTGGTTCTTTTATGATTTTTTTTTTTAACACAGAACTCTAATCCATCTGGAATTAATTTGGGAGCAGGATGACAGTAGTCTACCTTTTCTTCTCAAATAGTTAAACCAGTTTTCACAACTTTTATTGAATAATCCATATTGAATCTTCTGGAGACTTCAGTCATCGAAAATGTATACTTACGCCTCAAAGGAACCCAACACCCCGGGGACCTCACCAGAGACAAATGCATGCATTAAATATCATACTGAGAAAAAGTATACATCTAGTCATAATTTCCCGTGTTTTTAAATCCAGCAAATTTTTGATCTCTGTTCTATTAGTTTATGGCACAAATATGTAGTTTAGTCTCAAAATATACTTTAAAAATGTAATGAACTTCAGGAGTTTCCAAGTGAGTTTACTGATTTTACATTTTATTCTGTTAATCTTTCTGCTTTAGTCTGTTTTAATATGGGTCAAAGAATGACGCTGATAGCTTTAAGATGCATTAAAACTATTTTGCTCAATATAGTCATATAGAATAGAAACTAAAAATAATTAGATACTTTAGGAGTATTAGATCAGAAATGCTTAACTACATGTGAAAACAACATTTTGCAAGTATAATCTTTCTCCTCAAAATCTAAGGCCACAATAATGCAAACAAACATAAAGGTCAAGAAATTGAACAAATACATAAGTAAGTAAGGAAAACTTTCCCTGACTCACTTTCATTTTCATACTTAGACTGTGAATGTCAATTAGCTCAATCAAATCTTGCTGATAATGTCAGCTGTCAGTCATTCCTAGGTAGTGATGCATGAAGTTTGTCAGCAGGCAATGGATTACTTGAGTGATGAATGAAATAATGAGGGCACAGGAGCCTGAACAAAATTTTTTCATTTCTGGTCATTTCCTCTTCATATGGAAATTTAAGACAAGGAGACAAAAACAACATTAAAATTTGTTTTAATGTGTTTATTTTATGTAGCGTCTATCTTAAAACATTCATCTGTTAACCTTGTATTTTACAAAACTTAATGTAAATGACCACGATTAATCAACATCATTTCCCAGCTGTGTTGGTCAGTATAAACAGTATTAGCCACTGCAAGTGGTAAGCCCCAAATCCCATGTGCTTTCACACCAAAGGTTTATTCTTAACCTGTGGGTAGTGTGACTCCTCTGTGTGCCTCTCTTTCATTTAGTGACTCAGGGATATGGGCAGCCATCTTGAGCTACACCATCCAGGACATGGTTCTTTAAAGTCATCACAGTAGAGGAAGAGAAATGGTGAACAATATTGGGAGGTTTAAAGGTTAGGACTGGAAGTTGCTTGCATTATTTCTACTCATATCCTGTTCCTAGAACCCAATCACTTTAACTCAATTTAACTGCAGGGAGTCTGGGAAACATAGAAGAACTCTTAACAGTGTCTGCTACACCTGCAAAACTTGTTTTATTTAGAATAGTCATTTAAATCTAGGTTTTTAACTATATCATATCTAGTTAAACCATAGTTTGAAAATACTAGCTGCAACTTGACAGCATTTAATATATGCAGGGCTAGTTTCCTTACATACATTACTTATTTGAAAACTTAAGTAAGAACAATAGCTACAAATTAGTAAAATATTCAAATGGTAAATAAGGTAGAATATAAAAAGTAATAAGTTCTCTTCCCTTCAGTCTGATCTACTATAGCCACTGATGACCACTGTTAAGATTTCTCTCTTAATAAAAATGCAATATGTATATGTGTGTTATATATATAATCAACTCATATTTTATTTAATATAATATATACATATATATATAATATATATGATATATAATATGTATATGCATTTACCTGTATAGAATTCAGGATAGTAGTCAAAATATTTAACAACTATTATAGCATGGGCACTGACCAATCAGAGTATATGATAGATGTAATCAGAGTATGTGCTAGATATCTGATGGGAGGAAGGTCATGGGAGTGCCATGAATTACCTTAATTAGGGCACAATGGTGAATAACTCAGGGGCCAAAGGTGGCACCCAAAGAAGAGACCAAGGTAGTAGGGGTAGGAGGAGCGTAGAGGATGTGCTCAGCTGTTTTCCAAGTAGTATGTGCATCTTTTGGTATTTTAGCAACCAACCAGAGCACACTGGTGAACTAGAGTTATATCAGCCTTGCATATACCTCATTCTATTTAATGTAGTATACAAGAGTAGTAGTATAATTTAAAAAAATCAATATACTGATGCACTATTAGATAGATTATAATATTTAATATAAAAAGCAGATTAAAAATTAATGATAATTTTATCTACTTTATTCTAATAGTTTTATTGCTTATTTCTTTACCTTAACATCTTCTGCATATTTCTACTCTAACTTTTTTCTCATTGATGTGGTTTTTCATTTATGTTGTTCCATCATGAGACTGTGAGTCTTTGGAATGGAAGGAGTGTATTCTCATTATATTTGTGGTCTTATACTACCATGACTAACACATAGTAGACATTTAAGTGTTCAGTAAATACCTGAGTGAATAATTGTGAACTTCAGGTGCTAAATTAGTCTGGGTAATTCTCATGGACATTAGTTCAGTGGAAAACAAAGAACGAGATAGAGAAGCAGACACAAATCAAACGGCATGGATATAAGGTCTGGGAGAAACCTGGGTACCTAAAAGACTCAGTGGGAAGGAGGCCAAATAAATAGTTGGCTTCCCAATCAGGATAGATACAGGAGATGCCTAACTGATATATCACTGAAGTAGAGAGAAGGGTACCCATCATGCCTTTCATTCTTTGAATATAAGAAGCAAGACTATATTTAATCCCAACTGGCCAGTGAAACAAGAACTTTTATTAATTATCCTAGAATAGAGATAGCCATCAGTCAACTTGCTCTGAGACTGAAAATCTAACAAATTATATTATACTAAAGTCTGCTTCAATCAATACCCCTGGAGAATATTAAATCTGATATTTGATTAAAATAGAATATTTTATAAATAGAGTATGAAGTAACTCATAATGAATTTACTACCTGGTTGAAATTAACACGTGCCACTAGTTGCATCAATAATAAAAATATGCATAGAAATAGCTAACATTTATTAAGGGTTTATTAGATGCCAAGCATATGATGAATGCTTTATAGAGATTATCTCGCTTAATCCTCACATATGATTTTGGTTGTGGTTTACAGATGGAAAAAATACAGCTTAGAAAGTTTGTTAAACAGCTTGACTAAATTCACATACTAGTATGCAGTGGAGCTGAATCACTAGGGAAAACCAGGATTTTCATTCCTGACTTCTGTTTCATATGAAAAGCTTTAAAAGAAATACCGACGCCAGAGCCTCACCCTCAGAAATGATTACTTAATTGGTCTAGGGTAAGACCCAGTGGTATTGGTATTTTTTAAAAGTTGCCTGGTGATTTCAATGTGTAGTCAGTTGAAAACCATTGATCTATCATAGCGTATTATTGAGAGCTTAGCTTTGCCCTCCAATTCTAATGGTTATGTACCTTGAAAGAATTGCTTTAAGATTTATGTTACTTCTTCTGTTCTCTATGCATTTTCCTTATTTATGTATACCATATTTTACCTCACTGATCCAGCATGCCCATTTATTGGCTATTGTCTCCTGCAGTGTTTCAGTATATAGGCTGGGTGATATAAGGGGTCTTATGTTTTGCCTCTGCAAGTACATCTATATTTAGATAAGATTGCTGTTACTAGGCCTTTGCTGCTCTTGTAAATCACCTTTTAAATAGTTGTTCATTTATTATTATATTTTTCTATATTCTTCGAAGCTACACTAAATAGATTGTAGTTGATTAGGTTTTTATTAAACCTAGTTAATTAGGTTTTATTAATGCTTCGCTATATTAGTTTTATACTATGATTGGTGCTTATGGAAATTGTTGTAGATAATACATTTCTGGTTCTAGATATTTTCATATAATCAAAAATTATATAAGACTGGATTCTAATTCATGTTAATATGTTTTCCAACATAATAATCTACTCTCCTTCCATTTCCAACCCAAGCTACATTATTAAAATGAAGTACCATCATAATAGAAAAATGGACAAAAGGCGTAAATATGAAGTTTAGGAAAAAATGGAGTATAAAAAGAAATAAGAAATTCAAAAATAGTTTAACCTAATCAAGTAATTCAAGAAATGTAAATGAAATACAGTTTTATATATGAATCAGCCACAATTTTTCCATAGCATTCTTACCTTACAGTTATAATTTACATGTTTATTATTTTTTTTGTCCATGGTCTAATCTTAGCTAGTATGCAAGCTCCACAAGGGAGAGAATTTTGTCTGTCTTGTTTAGTGATATTTTGTAAGAGCTGAAACCAGTGCCTATCATAAAATAGACACCCAATAATAAGCATTAGTCAAATAATACTGAACAAATTATTTAAAATATGAGTGTGTGTGTGTGGTGGGGTAAGTCTCATGCCTGCCTATGCACACTATTAAGAAAGATGTAGTGAATTGCACATAGTTCTATATGACTGGCCGGAGTAGAAATCCATATGACATTTCTGAAGAGCAACTTGTGAAGAAGTATCATGTTTTTTTGTTAAATATTTATTTTATTTGAATTATTATTTATTTACACTCCTAGAACTTTGCTTTAAGGATGTAATCAGTGAAGAGCAGACTTATAGACAGAAAACTGTTCATAGCTTCGATAATCATAAGGGAAACAAAAATGAACATTCAATAAAATATGGCATTTACCATTCTTTCAAAGCAAAGTAAATAATGTGAAAATGCAGTGATACAATATTAAGTGAAAACTGGAGAGTGGATCTCAATAGAGCACAATCTCAATTTTGTATAATCAAGGAAAGATGCAGACAAATGATTAAACTAAAGTAATTACATCTGGATGGTGAGAATAAGACTGCTTTTAATATTTTTCTTTGTGGTATTATGAAATGCATGAAATTTCTATATAAAAATATATTACTTTGGTAATCGAAAAAATACTTTATTTATGAAAACTGGCTTTATCATTTTTCAGCTCTGAGGATATATTAAAGAACCTATTTTAATGTGATCTCCATGAGGGCAAGACTTTTTATTTGCTTTGTTCATTGGTGGATTCCCCATGCCTAGAATAATGTTTGGATAAAGTGCCACTTGTAAATATTTTTTGAATAAATGAATGAGTGCACAAATGAATGCTATGCCTCCCTCTCTAAAGACTGTTTTAAAGCATTAAATGTAAGGGGACTAATTATTTCCTTTTTTTGTGGAGTTGAGCAATTAATCCATCCATCACTGAGTGTTAATTAAGTGTCTATTTATAGCACGTCTTCTTTCCACTGAGGAGAGACTCCTTTCTCATGGACCGAAAAATGATCTTTGATCTCTAGTTAGAGTTTGCTTGGTGAGGAAGGCATTGAGCAGCATAACACAAGTGGATTCTAATATATGTGAGTTAAAATGGTTATGACAGAAATATTTTACCTTCAGTGGTCCCTTTAAATTAGCCCTGTGTCCTCAGATTTAAAAGAAGAAAACCATAATCAATTAGCAAATATTTTCTTACCCAATGAAAAAGTTTTTAGTTTACCATTATAGAGAACAAATGGAGTATAAGGATGATTGCACGTTTTGTTGACATTATTGTTGGAATGGAAACTTACCAAAAAAAGGATACTTGAATAATAGAAGGAAACAGTATATTGTGCTTCACTGTAATTCAATAAGAGTGTTTTCAAATAGTTTTTATTAATAGCATGCAGTTTAGACTTATGCAAATAGACATGTGCCTTATTTAAAATTTTATTTTTTTTGCATATTTTCTGAAAAATAAAATAGGAAATGAAGGACTTAAGGTCAGTCCTGAGGGAATATAATAGTAATGTTTATGTTGTAATTAAATATTAAATAAGACAATATCAAGTGTACAGTGATTTGGCTATTTTATACACAGCTCTTGCTTTATTTTTTCCTCTAGGATTCAGAATTTCCCACAGATATGAAATCAAATCCAAACCTGTACTTATGTAAAGAAAATAATTGTCCAGCAAAACTTGACTACAAGCTGAACAGCATATTTAGACTTCATGAACTTCCAGTGAGCTGGTAGGATTCTTGATGTTTTATTAATGCCTTTGAGATTTTATTGTCATGTCTAAATTGAGGTGCTCTTGTAGCCATTCGTGGTCATAGTGGATTGCTCTTAGCCTGTTTGCAAATTGCTTATCATAGTAGTGAAAGAATCTGCTTCTAGCTGCTGCAAAAATCTTAAAAATAATTGGTTTAGGCCATTGGTGGCAGTACAGACTAAGTAGTCTATTGTGCATATCTATTGTAGAGGTTGCTCTTCTGGCTTAAAATAAAGCACAAATAATTTTTGAGAGGTTCATAGGATTTGTTTTAAAGATGGGATCTCAGAAATTATACATTTTATTTAGTTAGTTAAAATTTTGCCAACATATATATTTTTCTCATTAACGAATCATTAGTTTTGTTTTGAGGACCATAGTTTCATGAACCATAATCACATTGGCTTAAAGACAAAACATTATTAGAAAGCATTATTTTATGAATTTTCATATTTATATTTATAGGAAACATTTTAAATTTTATAAAATTTATACCATTATTCAGAGTTTTTGAGAAAAATATTTCTGTGGAAACTCTGTAAAAGTACATTCTATTTTATAGTTCTGTGGTACGTTAAAATTTTGTTAAGTGGTCAGCTTTTGTAGATTATCATGGATATCATTTTGATTATGGCTTAGATAAGTAATGCTATTTTCTTGTATTTGTCCCAAGTTTATGTCATCAATCTTCAAGAAATGTAAGATTTATACAAAAAAAATGTATGGTAAACATGGTGTAATTGCTTCTGTTATACTTAATGAAGATAAAAGTGTCAGAATAGGATGTTATCCAACTGTAATAAGTTACATGTATTTACCTATGGTAATTTTTTTTTTCTTTTTCGCATTTGCAGTTTCCTCTGCTCTTGATGACTATATGTGTAATCTGCTTCCTAAACCTGATTTGATTATTTCCATGTAGCAAGAATGTTGTCTGTGGTACCGTACTTAGTTAAGAGCACAGCAGATATTTATCTGGTGACCAAAACCAGTAGGTTAATGAATTGAAAAGTTCTATTAGTAAAGGGGATGATGAAAATGAATATATTCATACTTTAAGTATTCTATTGCTACTTAAAACAGTGCATTTGCATTCACATGCCAGTCTTTTGATATAAGGCCATAGTTTTTTCTTTAAGTGACTGTTGATTAGAATTCTGCACCATGCTTCTTGCATAAACCATACCAGTAATGGCTCATCTACAATTTCAATTTTGTGGGTTCTGTAATCTGAAACAAGAACTTCAGACACTCAGAAGACGATCTTCCATATCTCTCCATAGCATTAATTTAATTTTTATGAACAGTGATTTTTCTTGTCACACTCCTATTTCATCATTTTGACTAATCTTTAATTATATTACAGTAGCAAATACAACTGGCCTATAAAAAGATTTAGGAACCATTTCCTTTGACTCTTTGTAATCCTGGACCTTGGCTGGAGGGAGTAGCTTGTGCTGGTCTGAGAGCTCTGAGCAGTTGGGAGGCAGTGAGCACAGCTAGTACATTTTACAGAGAAAATGGGAAAGGTTAGTCAATCTAACAGTTAAGTGTAAGTTAAGGGAAAAGCTTCTATTAAATGGAAATGAGAAGACAAACAAGGAAACATGTAACTCTCAGTCAAAGGCAAAATCTGGATTTTAGCTTAATTTATCTCCAGCCTTTGGAAAGACAGCCGCCCTGATAACTACTGCTGCAACCCAGGGAATAATTTCTCTGTCATAATCTCACTACCATTAGAAGAGAAGGCTCTAGTATTGTGAGGTAGGCAGTAAAAAAAAAAGAATCACTAATAGAAAGAATAAATACTAATCTTTTAGAGTAACATACTTCTAAGGAAGATTAAGTTGTGATTTGGGACAACTTGTTTACTTGGGTCTTTTTTCTTGTCTTCTTTATTTCTAGTTGGTCTCAGTTTCTGCTTCCTTATACTGCTGTTTTTTTCTGTGTCATGTATTTATTTCTCTCTAAACTATTTCATTCTGCTTTCTCTATACTCTCATTCTATACTACCAACGCTTAACTAGACATTATGTAAAATTTAATTGTAAATTTTTAGTGTCTCAAATAATTTCATATTCTCTATTAATTTTTTAAATTAATTAATTTATTTTTATGGTGACATTAGTTAATGAAATCCAGTAAATTTCAGCTGTAAACTTTAACAGTAAGGCATATATATATTTCCATTGTGTATTCACCTCCAATAGTTAGATTTCTTTCTGTCACCACATATTTGACCCCTTAAATGAACAGGACAAACAGAGACCTATTCTTAATTTTAAAACCAAATCACTCACTCCTCCCCCCCCACATACACACAAAGACATTTCATACTTTATAGGTCTTTAATATAATTTTCATCGACTAAAATATGTTTCTTCAAGGAATTAAAAAAAAGTTTTTGTTTTGTAATGACTGTGAATTATTTATTTATTTTTGTTTGTTAATTACCATCCGCGGAAATAAAGTTCTCTTATAGTATATAGATACGTTTCTTAACTTCATCAACATAACAATATTAATGGTATTGGTAATGAAAGATATCAGTAATAACAATAGCCCATGTCTATAAATGCCAGGATTTGGCTGCTTTACACATATTATCTCTGACCTTTGTATTTCTGTAAGGCAGTTCTTATTGTCCCCATTTCTCTCTCTCTCTCTCTGCTCCCACCCAATCTCCCACTTCCTTCCTCTCTTTCTTTCTCTCTCACACACATACACACACTTACTCACTTACACACATAAATGAGAAGTCTTGAGAATTACAGAGAGAGAATTTGTATCAGGTTCAGTTAACTCAAAAGCAAACTATAAAACAGTTAATAAGCCACACATTATTTTAAAGCAAAATACCAAGGAAATAGTCTCTGTTTTTACAATTGGGCATATCCTTTGTCAGTAATGTGCAATTATATGACCTATGAGTTTAGCCAAATTACTTTTTTTCCCCTGACAAGCATGGCCTAGGAAAATTGCTTTAAATTTAACTATTAATATAATTAATTAAATTTAAGTGCAGAATTTATAAATTACATGTTTTCTCTGGAAAAACAGATTTATTAAAACATATTTTTACTGTGTTTTCTAACAAGATTATAATAAAATAAATGAATATTAAATTTCAGATCATTAAAAAATTCTTAATATCTTACTAATTTGCATTTTCATAGAATGTAATGTTACAGATCAAAGAATCAGAAAGGTTTTAAATCAGGTTAGTTAAGAGAGGTTTAACTTCTGATTTAGGTAGATGTCATTCTTCTACTTATCCATCAGTTTGTATTCTGCAATAACTCTTATTAATCTAAAAAATAAATTCTTTCTTGACCAGACAACCCCCCACCAAAACTATGCTATTTCCTCAGAACCTGCCCCGCTCACTTTCACTAAAAAAATTTGGCAGAAGTGCTGCCCGAACTGACAGCCGCCACCTGCTCTTCCCCTTCTCCCCTCCAGTGGAGTTCCCTTGCTCTGTTCCGAAACTGTTCTTGTCAGTCATTTGCCACTTCTGTGCCCACCACCCGTGGTCCTTACCTGTTCTCATTTTCTTCACTTCTCAGCTTCAGTCAGTACAACCAAGCACCCCTCTTTTCCTTTCCCAACTCCCATCATTTGTATGGTCCTGGTCTTAACTGCTGACTTCCGGGCTGTCCTGCTTAGTGTCTTCAGAGGTCTGCACGTCTTCTGGCATACTTCTGCTCGGAGATGGCCTATGGGCTCAGCCTCACAGCTTCATCTTCTCACACTCTACACTTTCTCAAGTAGCCTCTTCCATTCTCGGGCTTTAAATACTCTTCATATGTCGATAATTCTCATGGTGGCATTCATGTCACTGACATCTCCCCTGATGTCTTAAATACCTAATGGGCTTCTCCAAACCACCATGTCAGAAAAAAACTCTGTTCTCCCAGAAAACCAGGTCTTCTAATCTTTTCTATTTTTGCAAAAGGAAAATGTGAACTTATGTGAATTTATTCAACTTAAAACACCAGGCGTCATTTTGATCCCTTATTCTTTTATCCCACAATTCCCACCATTAAATCTACCAATAAGTCTGATAGGTCTGCCTCCAGAATATGTTAACACTTTTCCACTTCCCTCAATGTTACTACGGCCATCTCTCATACTATTACAAAAGCCTACTAATTCACTCACTTTATCCCTCAATAATTCACTCACTTCACAGTAGTCAAAGGGATCTTTTTGAAAATATAAATTGGATTATAACATTTCCTGCTTTGAATACAATAATGTCTTCCCCTTGTTTTAAAATAAAATCCAAACTTTTTACTGCAGCCTCCCAGGCTCTGCAAGTTGAGACTGCTGCCTATCTGTCTTGGCACTGGACACATGCTCTTCTCTCTTCCGTTGCTCTGTACCCTCAGCTACCCTCGTCTTCTGACTTTTCTGCAAACATGACATGCTTATTCCTGCCCAGGTCTTTATACTAGCTCTTCCCTCCGCTGTGTTGTTACTTCTCCAATTTTTGCATGCCTGGCTTATTCTTATCTCTAATATCTCAGCTCAAATGTCACCTCCTTAGAGAAGCAGTTGCTATAAAATGTAACCAGTATTTTACTCCCCATTCTTTAAGTCACTTTCAGTCCCATCATGCTCCTTTATTTCTGCCATGATTCTCAGTAGGCATACAGCAGACATTTTAAAGTATTTCATAAGAATAAAAAAGATAAAATGAAATGTTAGTATTTTCCCAGTTTATATGTGGCAGAGACTGTCTAGATGCTAACCCATCTGGTTTCCTCTTCCCTGGGCCCATTAGAAGATTGTATCTCCCAGCCTTCCGAAGTGAATTAAGGTGAGTGACTAATTCTGACCTTTTCCAGGACTAACTCCTAAGACTTCCATTGGGATTCTTTGCTCTCTTTGTCTTCATCCTCATACCTGGAATCAAAGGCCCTGGAAAGGGATGAGCCACATGTTAAAGGAGCATAGATCCCAGTGTCATGTGTTGGCTTGGAGAGTTCTCCAACCTTCATCAAGCTTTGCCCAAGGTACTGTTTTAATTGCCCTGACTAATGCACTATATTTTTGTGAAAATAAATGTTAGGCTATATAAGATGAATTTTTTTTTTAAAAGAAAGACTGAAGTTACTTTCACATTCAGTCATTCATTCAACAAAATATCATTGAGTATTTATCAGGCACTATTCTGGGCAATAAACTAAATACACAGTAATCTTTTCCCAAGGAGCTTATATTTGTTATAGAGAACGGGTAATAAACCAATGATGAACACATATGTGCTCTAGTATGTTTGATGATTGTAAGTTCTGTAGGGCAACATAAAGCAGGTTTAAAGAGAGTGGCCAGGGCTGTTTTGAGGTGACATGTAATGCAAACCTTCTGAAGAAGGTAAGAAAGTGAGACATGCAGATAACTAAGGAAGAGAGTCAGGGGGAACAGCAAATCCAAAGCCCTTGAAGTGGGAACATGCCCAGACTTTTTCCACAAGTAGTCCAGAATCAACACCATAAGTGAACTTGGAGAAGGAAGGAAAACTGAAGTTAGGCACTTTTGGACCAGAACGGGTAGGATTTAGGGCCTTATAGATTATAGTACAGAGGACTTTGAATTTTATTCTCAGAATTTTGGTAACCTATTAGATTTTGAGAAGAACAATGCGATTTGATTTATATAACAACAAGATTGTCTTGACTGCTGTGTGGAGATTAGACTGTACTAGGGGTTAAAGGTAAAAGCTAGCAGAACAGTTATTAATTATTTCAATAATCTAAGGAGTTATAAAGATTTTGGGGGCTAGGATGACAGTGGTATAGAGGCTATGTGGTCAGATTTTTACTTTTTGATGAGGGAGACAAGATTTTCTGATAAGCTGGATATATATGTATTGTGGGGAGAGTGAGAGAGAAAGAGAGAGAAAGAGAGAGAGAGAGAGAGAGAAAAAGAGAGAGAGAGAGAGAGAAAGAGAGAAATAGGAGTTAAGGATAATTCCAGGGTTTTTCATCAGAACAAATGAGAATAGATCATTCATTAATTTTTATGGAAAAGACTAAAGGAGGGGCATGTTTGGCACTCGGGGTTGGGTGCATTAAGTTTGGGAGGCCTAGTGGACTTGGATCTGGATGGGACCACTTACACTGTGCTGTGAACACATTTCACGTGTGTGTGCCACCAGGCAAGTACTTAGGTTCTTGTCTGTACTATCCCATGCACTTCCATAGAAGCAGACACCAGAAACAAAGAAAAAATGACTGAGTAGCTTTTAATGGAAAAAAAAAAAAAAGGACATTATTGAAGTATAATTTTTTACCATTAGGTTAATGGAAAGCATATTGTTTTGGCTATAAATTCTATATGTTTTCAAGAAATCACTGATTATATTTTAAAATGTGAGTTTTCAAATTAAATATTAAATTCTTTTTCTAAATTCAAAAAATTTAACTAGAAATTTAACTGGTATTTTATAATGCATATTGATAATAAACTTAAATTGTGTTGTAATTTTTGTGTTGTTTATATTTCTCAAACAAGCAACATATTAGAACAAAGTGTATATTTAAATTTTGAATTATCAAAGGTAAAGAACTTAGAACTTCTTTTAATTTAATTTATTTTTTTAAATTAGTTTCAAGTATACAGTATATTGGTTAGACATCTATATAGTTAGTAAAATGATCCCCCAATTGCTCCCTCCCTCCCCTGACCCTCGACCTAGCCATTGTATTAATGCTAACTGCATTCCTTATGCAGTGCTTCCCATCCCCGTGACCATCCATCAGCTACTAATTTGTACTTCTTTAACCCTTCACCCCATTCTCACAGCCCTCCACACCCCCCTCCCCTCTGTCCGTCACCAAATTGTCCACTCTATTTGTGAGTCTCTTTTTGATTAGTTTGTTCTTTTTATTCCTTAAATTCTACATATAAGTGAAATCATATAGTGTTTATCTTTCTCTGTCTGACTTAAATACCTTCT
>NW_006433946.1:2567178-2580711 GCF_000325575.1 Pteropus alecto
GTCTTTATTCACTTTGTTTATTACATTTAATATACTTCTCATCTCAGATAATGTGTTCTCCATTTCAGACTGGTTCCCTCTTACAATCTCCATCTCCATTTTTATCTCTTTGTTGGAGTTCTCTACATTTCCCAAAAGTTCAGTGAGCATCGTTATAACTAGTGTTTTGAACTCTGCATCTGTTAGATTACTTGACTCCGCTATATCTGGATCTCTGTTCTGTTCTCTCATATGGTTTCTGCTTCTTTGTCTTCCCATTTTGGCTGCCTTTCTGTGTCTGTTTCTATGTCCTAAGCAAAGCTCCTAAGTCTCCCGGTCTTATTAGTGTGGATTTGTGAAGTGCAGGTGTCCGGTGGAAACAGTCCTGAGAGGGGTTTAGCTGCAGGCCAAATTTAGCCCAAGCCTCTACCCCTCTGGGGCCACCTGTCAAGATTCAGCAAGCAATCTACAGATGCAGTGCTTATAGTTGCCTCAAAAGGCCACACTAGAAACCAAGGCCAGCTGCCTCCAGTGTGAGTCCAGGTGCTGCTCAGCAAGTTGCATCTGACTTGCTGAGGATACACCTGGATGTGGTTTGGGTGGGGCCCAAGTTGGGGGAGGCGGGTTTTCAGGGAATCCTCTGGGAAGAGCAACCTCAGTTATCCAGTTTGATGACGTCACAGCTGTGGCAGTGCCGTGTCCATGCACTGGGAGTGGGGAGGGCTCCACAGAGAACAAGGGATACCACCGGCCCTTCTGTACAGAGCATGTCTCACCTCGACTCTCACTCTGACAACATCTCCCAGTAAGTCCCTGGTACCCACTGCGTGCAGTCAAACAGTCACTGGTGCTCAGACCGTTCAGGTCTGTCACTGCAAAAATCCACTCATGGACACGGCCCCTTTAAGAGGCATCTGCTGCTGCTGCTGCTGCTGCTGCTGCGTCCCTGCCACAGCCTCCGTCTCACTCAGCCCCTAGGGACCGCGCGGCCCCGCGTCCTCACCCCGTCCTACCTTCTGCCTTTGCAGGGTGCTTTCTTGGATTTCTCCCTAGTTGTATGGCTTGTTTATCCAGATCTCAGGCGATTTTTCTTTGCTGCTGTTCCTTGTTTACGTCACAACTTTGATTTGGTCGCCAGAGGGATGAACAGAGCCTCTATCATCTATGCCATTTTTTTTTTCCATAGCCAGAACTTAGAACTTCTTGAAGCTTAGGATAATAATAGCACGCAGATAAAAATATTTGTAATCATTACTTATAAATAGTGTACAGAATAATTTAAAACATTTTATATAATATAAAGATTATATTAGTTTTGTTTTGAAATTTACTATCTGGTGGTTTTGTAGTTTACTAACAAAGTACTAAGGTAATCAGTTAGCTTCCATTAAATAATGATAACATTTATGGCATTATCTTTTAAGAAGGAAGAGTACATGAATTTACAATAAATGTAAACACACATTTTAATGACCTATTTATTTTTTAGGGTGTGTTCCATAAATAAATATATCCTCTAATTAGGAGAGTAGATCTTCAATTTATTTCAAATTGTCTTTAGTGCCCTTGCGTGTATCTGTCTCCAGCTTTAAATTGTTTGTTTTGACATTTTGGGTTTGTTGAGCAGCTGTCATCTTATAGAAGGTGTTGTTCTGATTTGTTTTTTTGGGTTAACTTAGAGCTAAAATTATGTAAAGGCCTTTTCTTTGGTAACAGATGATGCACAAAGCATTTTTAATTCCAGTATTTCATAAACTCAGAAAGAGACCTATAGTTGCCCTTCTGGGGCTATGATGCTTTTTCATTCTGTTTTAATTATCTAGATCCATAGTAACAACCACAGTGACCTACAAGAAGGCATTGTTGGACATATTATAATTATAGACAGCAATTACGTGTAGTGCCAACAATGCATAAAAATCCTACCTATTAACTAAGGTTGGTAAAAAAGAAACTATGCTTGACTCCCTTAGGACATAGTTTTAATTTTGGAAAAAAAATAAAGTCTTTCAGTTATTGCATCAAACTTTTACTGGAGTGTATTATTATGATAAGGCAAGTCAAAAATCCATGGAATGACAATGTAGTGATAATATTCCGGTAAGTATAGAAACCATCTCTCACTCCACCTTGTTGCTGAGCTACCCACTGGTATTTCCCATTACCTACTGTGTAATAGGAAGGGAAATGGAAGTTAAAAGCATAAGTTATCTTTGTAATGCAAAATGTCAGTGAGGAAAGTTCAGGACAGGTATCAATACACCTCTTTTTCTTTTTAACAATTCATTTAGTATTCCAAACTACATTATCTTCAAATATATACTCATAACTCAGTTTAAATATTAGAGGTGGAAAGACTTGATGAAGTGCTAATAATCAGTAGTTCTAGCAATTTCTGCTATTACTTGGTGGGGTGTCTCAAGTAAACTTGCCAAGATCTTGTCTTTAATCTCCAGGAAAGTTGATTCATGTGGAATAGTATCTTAAAATTTGTTTTTTTCTTGTTGTTCATAATTATATGGTGAATGGGTTGTAAACATCAGTGCTTGTGCCAATAGGTTTAGATCTTAAACCAATTTTGGCAGTTTTTTATACGGCTCTGACTAGGATGACATTGTCATGTTCATTTTATATTTTTTCATATCTGTAGTGCTTTATAATCTAAGAGTAAGTGATGAAATTTTTATTGGACTTAAACACCTAACATATATATCAATATTTAAGCTCTAAATTCAATTTTAAAACCGACGTCCCAAAGCAATAGCTATTAACTCAGAGTACCTCATAAAATAGGACATTTTAACTTGCTTATCTTGTGAACACCTCAAACTTAGCAGCTCTCTCTCAAAACCAATTTTCTCTTTTTATCACCCCCTTTCCCTTCCATCCTCACTTTCTCAGTTTTGTTGGTGTCATTATCATCTCTATAGTCACCTAAGATGATCGTGAATCGTAAATCCTCTTTACTACTTAGCATCACATTCAGCCAATCACTTAACTCTGTGTGTTCTATATTCAAAATGAGTTGTGGAGCCATTCATTTTTGACAAAATCCATCATCTGTCATTTAGGCACCCCCAACAACTTTCTACTAGTCTCTCTGCCTTCAGTCATTCCTCGAACTCGAGTTTATCCTCTCAACTGCCATTATAGTAATCTATCTAAAATGATCTACCTTATTTTTCTTTAGAAGTCTTTAATCATAATTTAAGGCATAGATCATGTCTCCTTATAAATAGCCCCTGACATATAGGAGGTGCCTAGTATGTGTTGAAAGAATGAATACATGGATCGAGTGGAAATATTGTATGTGGTCTTAACACTATACCCAACTTTTAAAAATATATTATTCGCTTATAATCTAGGTATCACCCAGTATCACCCTGTCCTTTAAATTTAATTTGGCTTGAATGTCCAATGATTTCTGTGAATGCATGTGATCTAATTTTCCTGCTCACAGCCATAGCCATAAATAGCATACTCTGTGCAAATAGGTAGCTATAAACACTACTTTCATAGTAATTAGAGTTGCTGCAGTCATGCGCTCAAGGCTCAGTCCTCTCACATTTGGCAGGGAATATAAAAAAGGCCCCTTTAGTACAGCCTGCCTTTTTTTTTGCCAGACTTTCTAGGTTTCTGACTCTTGCTTTGTTTGTATCTTCAAGTCAGTCCCCCATTCTCATAAGTACTTTCTTCTTCCAGATCCCAAACATTTGATTTTTAAAAGTGTTTCTAAGATGGTCACTGGTTTCCTGACTCTTCTGCTTTCCTTCACCCATTTTGCCTTCTTGAATTGTTTCTGAAATCTGACAGCTGAGTAACTTTGAACCCTAACCTTTGTGACCTGGAACCTGGGCTGATGTTCAGTCACCTCCTAGGTCTATCCCTTACCTGTCGAATCTGATTTTCTTGGCAACTATATTCCAGACCGTTCTCCCTTTGAGGAGTGAGGATAGACCTGACAAACATAAAGAATGCTTTTATGAATAAAGTCAACAACAAGTATAACTTTAGTATATATTGCCTATTCTTGAATGAATCCATGAACTTAGGACTTTTCAATTTATAAAGAATATGTGAGAAGGAAAATTAGGCATTCTAGGTACCTTTGACAGATGAATGTCAAAGATATGGGGCAGTGGTTGGTAAAATAAGTAAAAATCTCCTCCTTTTCCAGTTACATCACCACTGAGGAGGAAGGGCATTGATTTTGTCAAGGCCAAGGACTTGATTAGGTCACATTGCTAAAACTCGGAACTAAATGTAAGAGGAGAATAAATGGTCTAGAATTGAGACAAACACACTCCTTTCTCCTTGATTTTCTTAATTTATTCAATAATCGTATATTAAATTCCTACCATGTGTCAGACTCTGTTCTTTTTGGGGGAGCATTGATCGATAACTTTTACTTTTATTAATATTTTAGGTAATATTTTTAGCTACCCAATTGGGATAACATTGGTTAATACAATTATATAGGTTTTAAGTGTCCAATTCTATAATACAGTTCTTTATACTGTATTGTGTGTTTACTACCCAAAGTCAAATCTCCTGTCACCATATATTTGACACGCTTTACACTTTTCTATACCCTGCCTTTCCCTGTGGTAACCGCTAAACTGTTGTCTTTGTCAGACTCTGTTCTATACATTGGGAATAAAATGAGAGAGAGAGAGAGAGAGAGAGAGAGAAAAACACGTGAAGAGAGAGAGAGAGAGAGAGAGAGAGAGATAGATAGATATTGATTTTCATGTTTTTGATTATCACTGCAATAGTTAAGACCCGGAGACCCAATTGTAGACTGTGGAACTAAAAGAAATGCATGGCAGAGGATGGGGTTGCAAGGAACAGGGCAAAAGGAGTCCATCAGTCAAATCTGAGAATAGAGATTAAGTAATTTATGTTTACTCAGAATGTTCTTCCTGAATATTTTCTTCAGAAGAAAGTAATGGATACCCAAGTAAGGATGTGAGCCTGCTAGTTCCAAATAGCTCCAGGTCTTAATCACATCAAGTGAGGTCTGGAAAGGAAGAAGTATGTTTAAACTGTGTCAAAAGTAATGAGAATACGGTTTATAATATACAATGTAGGCCTTTCCTACACAAATACATGAGTAATTCTGGAGGATGGGGAAAGATCTGTTCTGTAAGAAAAAGGTAACCATAAATTTCTCATCTCAATATGAAGTTCTCAATTAAACTTTTCAAATTTGTTCTATCTGTGACAATTCTTGCAGCTGCCATTGCTACTGTGTAGGCTTTATAAGTTTCATTCTATTCTGTTAAACCAAACTACTATCAAAGATTTCTCAAGGGACCTAAAAAATTGGTGATAAGCTAGGCATCACTTACCTTATTTTGTTAATTTTCAATATTTCTTAATCTGATACTATTAACTGCATAAGAAATTGTGATCTAGGAATAGAAATAATTTACCTGCATTTGCTTTACATTTATGCTTAAGGAAACCCAAACAAACAACATATCACTTGGTTAAAAAATTGCATCTATTTCTAAAATTATTTATGGTTTCTTCCTAATGTTTTTTAATGTAAGACATTGTCAGGAATGGCCATAATAATGCCAGCAGTTCTCTTCAAAGGAAGCCAAATGTATGTGTTGAAAACCTGCCCTGTGTTTAAACAGAAAGAATGATTGAGAAATGACTCCATCACAGTTTCTTGCTGGTAATTTTGAGATCTTATTTCCTTTTGGAAAAGTGTACTGCAGTACATTTAAATCTAGTTGTCTACTACATGACATCAAATATATATTTTATTTTGTACTTGGTAGAGAATATACATTTATTTGTAATGATTTTGTAGATGTCAAAAATAGATATTGCACTGTTTATACTGAATCTTAGTTATTTTAGGAAACTAATTCTATTAATATTAATTTTTCCTGCAAGTTATCTTGAGATTTAGCTATATTTTTTGAAGAAACCAAGAGAGAAATTATGAATATTGTTCATTCATAGACTTAGTCCAAATGAAATGAGATATTAAGCTATTCACTAAAGTGATTTAAGAATTAGGTGAATTTATTTTTGTTTAGCTGAATATTTCCAAAGTGACTTTTTATTTAATTAATGGCTTTTACCTTGGTGTAGTACATAGTAAATAAAATCTTTTTTTTTTCCTTTTGCATTTCAAAAGTTTCACTTTTTATACAAGGAGCCACACTTAAGAATTTTTTTATTGATTTACCTTACCACAAGGTCATTTAGCTCCAAGTGTATACTTTGAAATAATAGGCAAAGTAAAATAATGGGTTATGAACTAGTCTCTCTTTACTGTAGAGATCAGATAACATTTGTCCTTAAATATTGGATGATTCCAATATAGCACTAATCACAATGAAGATTTATTGAGAAGTTGAGGCAATCACCGTGTTAAAGGCTTCTCACACATTGTCTCTTTTAATCCTCATTAAAATTCATCAATATAGTACTGTTTTTAACCCATTTTACATAGGAGTAATCTGAGATTTTGGAATGTTTGGTACTTCACTCATTGATTGTTGTGTTTGCTTCATCTGCATTCCCAATTAATGTGGATTCTTTTTAATTAAAAGGCATACATTTAGGAAAACACTATAGGTTAGTGGTTAAGATTACAAATGCTAGTAGTAACTGGCCTGTGTTTTAAATTGTGGTTCTACTACATATTAACCTTATGACCTTGGGCAAATTATTAACTTATTTTCTCTATTACTTTGCATTAGCCCTATGAACTTGGACAAATTATTTAACCCCTCTTTATCTCTATTCTGAAAAGAATGAGAGTTGTCATTATACATACACCATAGGGCTGTTATGATATATAAGTGAATTAATATTTGTAAATAAACTAGCATATTGTAAATACTAAATATGTTTATTTAGTAACAAATAACTTAAAAGGTCTAAGAAGAATGGCTAAATTATATCACTTCTGTTAGAAAATTACTACAGGTAAAACAAATTATATAATCTTTAGTAGGGAGTACTTTATATTTCAAGATGGCAGAATTTTAGAAGAATTTAGTTATATGAGGTTTTAGATTGTTTTACCTCAATAGTTTAAATTAAGGAATTAAGAAATGTTATGATCTTACCCAAACCTAGAGGAATAAAAGAAAAGTATACCTTTACTTATAGTCTTTATTGTCAAAAAATATTTAAAGGGGTTAAAATACACATTTAATACAGTAAAGTAAAATAAAATAAAATAATTAGATAAAAGAACCTGAAAAAAGAAAGAAAGAACTTGGAATGACAGTTTATTATTCTTTAGGAGAAATTCTGTTTTGTACTTCCTACGTCGGGAAAAATCCAGTTCTTCTCTACTGTGTGTTTCTTCTCTGTGTGTTTTCTTTACCTTACAGAGAACATTTCACTTCTCACACTTCCAGTCACCAAAGGTGTTGATATTTTCCCCACACCAGGTAATTCTCTGCAACACCAGCTTGGTTTCCTATAATTTAACTCCATTCTGATACTCTTTACCCAAAGATAGCACCAGATTCCACAGGGTAAGGGCTCAGTCCTATAAGACTTTTCCCCTACCCCCCATTTCAGACACCAGTTCGCAAGTCCAGGTTCCCTTGACCCCATCCTCAGGTTTGATCAATTTTCTAGAGAGGCTCACAGAACTCAGGGAAGCACATTTGCCAGTTTATTCAAGGATACGATAAAGGATACAGATAAACATCCAGATTAAGAGATGGGGTGAGATCTTGGAAGGTCCCAAGTACAGGAGCTTCTGTCCCCTGGAGTTGGGGCACGTCACCCTCCCAGTATGTGGATGTGTTCACCAACCTGAAAGCTCTCTAAACCCTGCCCTTTTGGGATTTTATGGAGGCTTCGTCATGAAGGCATGACTGATCATTAACTTCATTTTTACCCTTTTCCCTTCTCAGAGGAATGGGGTGGCGGGGTGGGGGGTGGAGCTGAAAATTCAAAGCTTCCAATCATGGCTTGGTCTTTGTGATGACCATTCCTCATCCAGGAGCCATCTAGGAGCCCATCCAGAGCTTTGGCTTATTAGAACAAAAGGCAACCATATCATTGACGGAATTACAAGGGTTTCGGGAGCCCTGTGTCAGGAACTGGGCTTAAAGACCAAAGACTAAAACAAACGATGTTCCTAGTACTCTTACCACTTCAGAAATTACAAAGGTTTTAGGAGCTCTGTGCCAGGAACTGGGGGGTAGAGACCAATATGTATTTTCTATTATCTAATAGAAATATATAATCATGCAAAGTCTATATCAAATGACACTAACCATTTTCTACAAACAGATCATAATTTTGACTTGATGCTTTTAAAAGTTACCCATTAAAAAAAAGTCTACCACCTTAACAATTTTACTTTTGGATTCTCAGGGAAAGAAGACACTGAGTGGGTAAGCAATGCCTTAGCCATTATTTAGCATCTGCTCCGGTTAGGAGCTACTAGCCCTGGTTCTTCCAGTCTGGGAAAGATCCCTCCTCACCTGTCAGATGTGATCCTAATTGCAGTACTCTGCTTCAAAGGACCTTCAAAGAGTATCCACTGCCCATAGGGGGAAAATGTTTAAATTCTTTAACAAGGCTCATGAGACCTTTTTCACTTGATTCTTCCTTGCCTCTCCAACTCTGTCGTTATACTCTGCACTCCACATGTTTCAGCAGCCAGACCTCTTCAAATCTCAGTGGCTTAAACCAAAAGCATTAGATTATTTCTCATGATTCTATGCACTGATTTGGCTCAGCCATCTGTTTCTGTTCCATGTGACTGAGCTGAGATCACTCAGTTGCACTCAGCTGGTGGATGTAAAGTTCAAGAAAATGTACTGACACTGGTATCTCAGTCTCCTCCTAGTGTCTCTTTATCCACATGATATATCATTCTGTGGCATTTCTTTATATGCCTTCTGCCACCCAGCAGGATTTGCTGGCTTGCCTTACAATATAGTAGCTGGTTTCTATAGGTTAGGAACAGAAGCTACCACTCCTTTTATTAGGTGGACCGTGGACCTGTAAGTCCCGGAGTGGTGATTTTTGTTGGATTCTATTAGTGAGTCACAGACCAGTCATTATATAAGAGGAGGGAAATAGGTACATTTTGATGAGTGAGGTGTCATGGGCACACAGTGAGAGAAAGAATTTTGGGGCTATTTTTGGAAGTTATCTACCTTATCAATCATTCTGATTTAATTTACTACATTCATTTTCCAAACATATCATCCTTTGTCTTGCTTTCAAGTGCTGTGTAGTCTGCTTCAACTGCTTGAAACACTTGCGTTCTTAGTTATTATGTCTTTCAAGAAGCCTTCCTTGATACCCTGAATTAAGATAACCTTCCCCTTTTATGAGATCCTGAAAATTGGTAGTCATTTTCTAACCAAACCACTTACATATCAGAATATCTGAATTTCCTACTACTTATCAGCTTCTTTGGGAAAGGGACTAGGCCTTCTTTACCATATACTCCTAATGCATAATATAGCTTGTGACCCATAGTTGGCACTTAAAACATAGTTGTTGGATAAACGAATGAAGAAATGAAGCGAATTACTAGATAAAAGAGAGTTGGTAGGTTTTTTGGCCGAGTCACATGCACTGGAGATGATGGAAGATTTTTAAGGGCTTTTTTGACAGAAACATAAATTAGCCAGGTTTTCAACCTGAGGCATTTTCCCCTAATTATACCCTGTGCTTTGTGACATTTTAAGAGCACAGATATGTATCTGTATGTGTATTATGCCCCTTCAGAGGTCTACAAATCGTTGTAATATCTAATATTTTCTCATCTTCCCCCATGAATCAATTTTGGCCTCCTTGGGAGTGGGCCATGTTACCCTCAGTGAGAAGACGTGAGTTAGGCGGTGGGCGAAAACATTTCAGTGTTGATTCCTTCAAAAAGGAGAGGATTGGGGTTTTGTTGTTTGGATACCTTCTCCATGTATCTCACCACCTTATTTTTACAATTGTCTCTTTTAGGTCTTTTCATTACGCACATAAAAAAAAATGTCATGTCAACATTACCATAAAACGTTCTCAAAGGTACCACTTTGGAAAAATGTTTGACAGTGGAGCAGCCATTCCCATTTCCCCCTGCCGTCCTTCACCCAGATCTAGTTCCAGCTGTAAAGTCACCTAAACGTTCTGAGGTGAGACTGGCTTTTTCTTTGTGAAGGAGCCTCAAGAAAAGGCTTACTAGCTATGGAAGCCAGAGGGATGCTGCAGGGAACACTGAAGGACAAAGGCTTTAAGTGCCTTTGTTGGACATTTCCCAGTAGCCTGGTGCTGCTCTTAAAAGTAAATCATAAGAACACTTTGGTGACAATAAAGGGAAAATTTTAAATGAAAATGAAATAGTAAAATCTAGACATTTAAGAGTTTAAAAATTAAATGAAAATGTGATAATATAAATGAAACATCTTTACATTTCAATCAAGGAAAAATTCCAAGAAATGCAGATATTAAAAGAAATCAATAGATTAAATAGTTAAAAGAAGACAAAAAATAGAGAAGTTGAACTAGAAGGTTAAACATAAGAATGTTTTTTAGTGTTAAAATGAAGACAGGTGTTTTCTTTCTGTTCCTTATAAACAAAAATATATGTTAGAGAAAGATAATCAAGTAGAATTCGAAAGACTAAAGATAAAAGATAAAAGATTATATATATCTATAAATATAAAAGGATATATAAAAGGATATGCTCTACCACACAAATGTATTTTATTGGCTTTTCTCATATTTCAAGATTGTATAGTTAGAATATTCATATTGACATATAGATTTGTTGACAATATGATATTATGTATTATGTAAAACATAAAGTGGTGTTTGTTTGATTTTAGCGTGAAGGAGTGATAATGGCAGTTTTTAATTACAGGAGAAATTACTAAGTATTACATAATTACATACAACTTTTGGCAACTTTGTAAGTTTAGAGATGATGTTTAATTAGGTTTATTATTTTTTCAAAAATGGAAATAATTTTATTCTTTTGTTTTCTTATTATTAAAATAATACATGCTCCTCCTTGATTTGCCCCTCAAAAACAAAAACACATAAACGCTATTACCACTTTGGGGAACTATTTTCCTTTAAGGAATCCTTTGAAAGTTCCATTCCCTTTTGCCCTTCCCAGTGTCTATTTAGAATCATGACGACTGTTCTGAAACTTGCTTTATGCAGCTAATACATTGTAGATATCCTTGTATGTTAACTATTCCATCCTTGTTTATATATCCTATTGACATTAACACAATATATAATAATTTATTTAATTATTTAATTATTTTATAAATAGCACAGCTGTGATTATATTTTACATAGATCTTTGTGCACTTATTTAATTTGAATTTATTATTGACATCTTGCATTTCTCCTATTTGTATTAGATATTTACAGATTCAATATATTTCTGGGGTTAAATTACCTTATTGAATTAAACTATAACCTCTTTTTATGAATTTTACTTTACTACTCATGTTTAATTTAAACAAATAACACTAGACGAGAAATTATTATTGATGCAATAATAAATATTTTTATCCCAAGTGTATGAAGATTACATTTTCATGATCTTAAAGTGAACATAAATTACTTTCTACTTAAATTCTTCCTATGCCTTTTTCACATATGGCCCCATTGATCTCCCTGCAAGGTCACTCAGAATCACAATGATTAGAAACTTTCCCTCATTTTACCCCCTACCCTAATCTCAGCTCTTCCTGCACTGGGGATTATTGAATAACTTACCTGATGGCCATTTTGGAGACGATTTATCGGCAGAGCCATACTGAGATCCCATCTGCTACCAGTGTAAGCTGGGACACTTTATGTTGAGAGTGACTGAAAATATAACATAAATTGGTTAAAAAGCGAAAGAGAATTATTGCATCAGTTAAATGAAAAGATCAGAATTAGGAATAGCTTCAGATCAAACTCAATTCACTGTTTTAAAAATATCACCAATTTCTCGATTTTACTGTTTTTCTATTCTGTCTTTTGTAAGCATTGTCCTCTGGCTCCAAGCTCCCCTTTCATGACAGCAAAATGGCAGAAATAGTTCTAGACTTCATATTCTTCCACAACTTCTGGGATATAGAGAGAGTCTCTTTTCATAGCCCTCAAAGAAAGGGAAAGGAAGTTCTCCTTTATGAAAGTTTAGGCAAACCTCCCTGTGTTGTATTGACTGATCGGATTAAATGCCATCTCAGAGTTGACAACTGTGACTAGAGAGAATGATTACTGTCTTGACATAAAACAATCAAGACTTACCTTTGAGGTGGGGTTAGTATCGGTCAACATGGCTGATAACAGAAGAGGGTAGCTCCTTAAAAAAAAAGACTGGGTGTTGTTTCCAGAGAGAAAAGAAGTGGATGCTAAACAAGTATCAACTGTGCTATGTGGTTTTCTGTCTCTGCTGGGCTTATTACCTTTTAAGCAGTCAGTGCTAACCAACCCTGTTCCCTAGTTGTAGTATATTCCCACGTGTCCCAACTGGCATCTCTGATTGTTTGCTATTCATTTTGAAGGTCCTGTTCTTGTAGTATTTATTGTTGTGTAGTAAAAAGAAAATTACCACAGGTATCAGGCTGTCAGCCGTTTGTCTGACAATGTTTATCCAATGTACTCAGGACATTGTATTACGTCCTGGACAAGATCAAGCAAAAGGAGATACTTCTCAGGATAGTTGTAAGGATTAAATGAAATGATCTGCATAATAGTACATGACATGATTCCTGGAGCACAGTGTGCACCAGGCAGATGCGTCTTTCGTTTCTGCTTATTTGCAGTCTTCATCCTCTTCCTATGACAGGGTCTTCTGCTCCGCTTGCTAATCCTCCTCTCATTGAAGTAGTGACCTGAGAGAGGGCCTCTGTCACCTATGAATATATATTTAAGACATTTTTATCTACTAATCTGCACCTGTAAGTATTGCTACACCTGTTGAGAATCATCTTTGATTTCTGGTGTGCAGACTTTGCAGAACTATGTGTGGGTTAAGTGAGAAACATATGTCATATAGTAAGCACTTAATACAATATGCTTGTCTATCTAGCTATAATTAATATATAATGTCACTTCTATGCCTAATAATTGAATGTATTTCTAATACATGAAGCTCATATATAGTTCATTTTATTGAAACCAAAGATTAAAACATTTGCTTTATTATTTAGTAATGTCAGATTGCCATACAAATAATTCTGGTTTATAACAAGTTCTCAGTGATGATAATAGAATTTTAGTTTTAATTATGAAAGTTTTTTTTCCCCAATGCCTACCCATCACTCAAGGTTCATGTTAAGTGTCACTGCCTCAGAGAGAACTTCCCTGAGCCACAAGGGAATAATCCACATCATTCCCTTTATAGCACTGTTTTTTTCTTCATAGCTAAACCTCGAAGCTCAACTTATTTTTAATAACTTGTCCCTTTCACAGAAGGCTAGGCTACTTGGTATTCAGATGTTTACACATTGACTTACATCTAGAATGACTGGAGAGAGCATTTTCAGATGATGTTATTAACTTTTTATGTCAACTAAACAAATGTAGACAGCTCAGGTAGGA
>NW_006433946.1:2580750-2582253 GCF_000325575.1 Pteropus alecto
ATGCCACCACGAAATATCAATAAAAAGGCTAACATGGTTTGTAGGCCAGTTTGAGAGAAAATACCATTGTTTCCAGATTTGGAAAATATATATATAGTTAAATAAATCACTTAATGTCTTCTTGAATTGTAATTCTGAATTTTTGGTAGTTGTGTTTTGAAGTAAATTGGTTATAAAAGCAAAATTTGATTTAAGAAAATAAATGTTAGATTCACCTACTGCATAATTATCTTTTATTTTATTGAAACTTTTCTTTTTTCTTTAACCCTGAAGCACATTGGAAAGGGCCGTTGCTGCTTAGGGCCTCTGTATCATGATTAGTTTTACTCTGGAATTTTTATCTTTTCTGTAACAAAGCCTTTCTAGCTTTATATTTAAAATTAAAATTTTTCTACTATCAAGCTTAAGTTATTCTGGTGATACTTCTTACCTTTCAAAAGTACAGTATTGTATTTCCTTTAGAGTCTCATGCTCATTCCAGTCTCATCTTTAATAGATATAAAGTAGTAGGTTAAGGCTATGTAAAACAGAAGGACTAATCTATAAATAATGAAATATAAAATGATAATTTTTTCCAATCCCTTTTTTTTTGTTAAAATATTTATTTGTAGTCACAATACTTTGATTCTAAGCTGCGTTTTCTTTATGAAGCCCAACAAAATATTATAGATGTGTAATTTTTCCCCTTTGGAAGAAAAATGAAATAAAATATTACATTCTTATTATAGATAAGTGCAGATTATATTAGCTCGATTAGCTAAAACAGCAAAAGTCATGGTTATTAATATATAAATATCACACTTAGAGTCTGTTATTGCAATGATGAAACAATTTTCAATGGCATTGGAAAGTCAATGATATGTAGAAATGTATATAAAGAGGAAATTAACAACAAATTAGACTTTTGGACAATGTGGTACATAAATGTATTGATTCTACTCCAACTATGTATTGTTCAGTATGATAAATAAAATTAGAGAGAGGGAGGGGAAACAGGGAGAGTGGGGAGAGAGAGGGTGAGGGAGAGAGAGCCAGAGAGAGAGGAAGAGAGAGGGAGAGAGAAAGAAAAAGAAAGAGGAAGGGAGTGAGGGAGGGAGGGAGATGGGATAAGCTTAAAACAAGCCTCATTTTTCAAATTATATTGCCAGAATAAATTTTTACCTGTACTGAAGCTGCAGAGTCCTAACTCTATCAGGCCACGTGAAAGAACTACCTCATATATAAGTACTGAAAAAAAAAAAAAAAAAGGATTGAGAACTGTTAATCAGCATCACCTGGTATAAAGTTTATCTGTACACACTGACATTTTAATCTGTAGTTCCAGCAGCTCTGGTGGAAGGAGGAGGTAGACATGACTACAGGAAGGATGGGACTGGGATGCATGCGCCAAGCGAGCGGAGAGCCTAGTGTTGGGCAAGCCAGGTTGACTCCAACCTGCTATTCATAGTTGTTATACCAAACACTGCCAGGATTTTCCAAATGTAAGTGTCCCCCATCATATAT
>NW_006433946.1:2582322-2670295 GCF_000325575.1 Pteropus alecto
GAAAGTTTTTAACCTTCATTGCCTTTAAGGGGACTATCAACACACAAACCTAGTCTTTATGACTACCTCTGCACTGCATACCAAGAGTTGAAATAGCCCCATCCTGCCACTGATAATTCCCAATATCCTCAGCTTTCTGCTCTTCCACCTGTATTAGTTGTATCAGAAGGGGTAGTTCTCTGGGGCCTTCAGATTCTTCTGGAACCTGCTGAGGTTGGAGGCAGACTATATTAAGTTCAGCTAACTATTTTTAAAACTGTGCCAGGTTTGATGTTATCTGTTCTTTTACTGTCTTGCCCACTTTCATCTATGTATTTTTGGGGGGGAGATTGGGTAAGTATATTACCTAACTTCCTGTCCTTTTTTTTTTTTTTGCTGTTTTATAAAGAACTTAGCATACACATTCTTTATGCTTCTCTGTGCTCTGTACTTGCAAAGATCCATTACAAACCTAACAAGGTCATGCACTGTGCCTGACTCATTCTCAACTTTCAGTGGATGTACTACTTTTAGGGTAGGAACCTAAGAGCTCTTCTGAAGTCTCTTTTCTATCTCTGTCTCCAATTTTCCATTCCTATACACGTCCATATGCAGTTTGGGGTTCAGTGACTTATACAATAAAAGTTTACGTCTCAGACCTCCTCAGTGGAGAGTCTTCTATTTGGATAGCTTTCCTGAATGTCTCTTCTCCAAGTAATGACACAGGGAGTCGCAAGAATTTAGGATCTTTCTATTTTTGTAACATTGGCATCTTCAACACATGACCTTCAAGGTTCTAAGAAGAGAGAAAAGAAATGGAATATTACTCTGCAGGTTTTATGGTCAGTCCTGGGAGTGTTACTACCAGAATTTAATCACATGGTATTGAGTTGGCTTCAAAAGAGACTGGGCAGTGTGTGCTAAGGTTAGTACGCACATAGCAGGATCCCTGTCACGTCATCTCTCTGATTTATACTTACAATTGTTTACCTTCATGTTTATGAGATGACTACAGCAGCAAGTGTATGTCTAGTAGGAAAGAGAAAGAACGCTTCTCTCCTAACCATGGACTGTAAGCCTCTCCTTATAGCTTTGGGCACAAAGCAGATTGCTGTGTGGAGGAGAATTGAAGGCCTGGACAAATTCAGGATTCTATAAGAGCAGGAAGAAGCAGCGAATGGATGCCAGGCAGGTCAAGTATGAGGATAATAGAAAGCCAGAGCAGAATGGGATCATAAAATCCAAGACAAAAGAGATTTGAAAAATAGAGTGGGCGATTTTTTGCAAAGATTTTTTTTCAGTAAAAGTAGGACTTTAAAGAGGCTGATTTTGGAAATTAGATAGTCTTTAGTAAATTCAATATAAGTAGTTGAAAAAAATCCATGGGATTCTTTCTCACATTGTGGTTTATTGAGAAGTGCTTAGTTGCTGAGGAAATGTGCCCACAGTATTTATTCATAATGCTGCCTTCCATGCAGTTGACTTTCTCTCCTAAATAAATATTTTATCCTCAGTGAAAGTTTAGGCTAAATGTAATGAATACTGAACTGTAAATAAGATATAAAATATTATGATACTTACAGTTTAATTCATTAAAAAGTCAGTTCTATTGAAATTTAGCATAATGGCAGTATATTATTTGTAATTTTTAACTTTTTCAATGCTCATAGATCTGAATTGAAATATAATTTATAAAATTGAAATTATTTATGATAGTGCAGCTACAAGCCTATGCTAATTGCTCTAATAACCCAGATAATTAATTATTATGCATTCCTAAAATGGAATTCCATTAAGTTACTTTACTATGATGGATATAATCATTTGGATAATATAAGTAATCTACACATTTTTCTAGATTAATCACAGATGCTGTTCTAAAGCTGTTTTAATGTGATGAATAATAATAGTTCGCTTATTATCAGCATTAAGAGTCTTTAAGTGCTCTTAATAATCATATTCAAGTTTTATAACTTAAAAGTAAATTAATTTTTTATTCAAAATAACATATCTAAGATTATTTTCTTGAAACAGATAATATATATGATCATAAAATGAACTAAATAAATATTCAAACTATTAAATAAATATTTGATATTTGTAAAATCTCATGCTATCTGAATCATTATAAAAGTTACTTAACTTAGGTCTTCCTGATTTCTTACTTGAACTCAATAGCCTCCTACTGATTCCTCTTACCTCTAATCTTCCAATGTCACTAGATTCTTCTTTCAAAACAGGAAAACCCACCATGTAATGTCTCTATTTTTAATATCATATTGATGACTTCCTGTTACCAAAGGATGATAACCAAACTGCTTTACGCTTTAACCCCTAGCTGCATGTCCCATGCTCTCAAATGGAGTGCTTCCTGAGCCATGCTTGTGCATCATCTCTGTCCCCTGACACAACCATACAGTATGTGAATCAAAAATATTATTGATAATTGATTTTATTTTTTACCGTGGCAACTCTCCTTTCCTGTTGCCTTAATCCCAGTTAAAGTAGTTTGGTTCTATATTTCTGTGTAGGGGAAAAATATGACAGACAAAGTAGAGAAAGAAAAATAAGAGAATCTTTCCTAGGAGAGCTTGGGCTCTCAGAGGAGCAGAAAAGGCTCATGGCCAGAGTAAAAACACAGCAGAGAAACAATGAGTTAAGAGCAGGGCCCATTCCTTTTCCCTTTATATTTGGATAATTGTGTGGGGTCTGAGAACACAAAGGATCTGTCCTCCATTTCCAAAGTATAGCCCTAGAGATGCAACAAGACCCTAGAAAAGAAATTGCTGCATGGTGGGTCTAGACAGGTAGCATGACTGAGTTTCAGTCCCCCACCGTAGAATAGGAATTGCCAAATAAATTCCTGTATTCTCAAGAATGGAACAGAAGTAGCAGAAAGAGAGCAACTGAACCAAAACAGGCCACAGGTTAGGAACAAAAAGTTCTCGTTGAGACTATTGTGAACTATTAACAAATTGTTTTAGTGATGCCAATAAAGCCAGAAGATATTTATGTTCTTATGGTCTCATCACCAGTGTTAATATATAATAGGAAGCCCTAAAAAATTATGCTCAAAAGAGAAATTCAGTTAAGATAGAGAAAGATAAAGAAGTTACATTTTTGTGCACATGAAATTATGCTCTTAAATTCACATCAGCTATGGAAATTTATAACTAGATCTTCATGTGTATGTAAGTAATGGTATAATAAAAAAAACAATTTACCACTGAGGTCCAGTCTCTTTTTCTTTTAATAGGTACCCACACATTTTACTAATGTTTGATAACAAAATGAAGCCTAAGATTTTTTGTAACATTTCATTTTTTTCCTTGAGAAATGAGCTGATGTTAATGCTTTTTTACTTTTAAAGAAAATGACCTACATTTCTTACTTCTTTGTAAGGAATGACCCTAGGTTACAGATTGCTCTATAATTACTCATAGGTCTTTCAGTCATGAGTTTATACACTCATTTATTCATTGATTTTAGAATATCTATTTAGCTATTAATATGTGTCAGGCATTGTTACAGAGTATGGAAATTATAGAAATAAAAAGAGTCCCTGTCTTTAAATTAGGGCCACATACTTATAAAAACAATAAAATAGTCGTATTAGGGGGCCACCTACAGCAAACTGCGGTGTAGTGTGGAATGTCAAAAAAGCTCCATTTTGAGTTGGTCTTTGAGTATAAGCATTGTAAAACATATATTAGGTGGGGGAATTTTTTTCAATAATATAATTTGGTTGTTTCTTCAATAGATGGAAAAAATGGAAAATGAATCAATGCAACGGATTTTCATATTAATGAATTTAATACACTATAATATACTATCACTTTTTGAATTAGAAACATTTCTGAAATGTTGAATATAAAGCTTATAATTTTATGCCAACTCACCCCCTTACATTTTCTTATTGACTTGACATTTTGTCCTTGAGCTATGTATGTTTGAGAATTTTAACAGTTACTCCTAGGAACAATCTTTTTCCACCACTGTAGAATACCTTTGTATTTCATTCTGTAGAATCCATGTAAGAAAACAAAAGGAAAGCAAATGTGTTTTCATAGTATAGTATTTGTTTTGAATTGAATCGTGTCCTCAAAAAAACTATGTCGAAGTCCTAATTTCTAATACCTGTGGATGTGTTTATATTTGAAAATAAGTCTTTGTAGATGTAATCAAATTGATGTCATACTGGTTTAGGATTGGCCTAATCCAATATGACTGGTATCCTTATAAGAAGAAAACACACACACACACACACACACACACACACACACACACACACACCACCATGTGACAATGGAGGCATGAAATTGGACTTATTCTGCCATAAGCCACGGAATGACAAGGACTGTGGGCCACCACCAGAAGTTAGGAGAGAGCCATGGAACAGTTTCTCCTCGATAGCCTCCAGAAGGAACTGGCCTTGCCCACAGCTTGATTTGAGACTGGTGGCTCCCAGAACTCTGAGAGAATAAATTTCTGTTCTTTAAAGCCTCCCATTTAGTGGCACTTTGTTATAACAGCCCTGTGAGCCTGATACTATGTTAATTTCTAATTACTTTCTGATAGAGTTCTTGGAAACAAAATTTTTCAAAAAAAAAAAAAAATCAAAAACACAAAGCAATGCACAAGTTTTGCTTTTGTTACTGACTTTAATAATTTGTGATTATTCTATATAATTTTCCAAGTAAATTAATGTAATAGCAAGGTTGTCTGAAAGCAGTTCACTCAGATATAGTTTTGGACATGTTTATTAAGGATCAGCCAGTATCACTCTTAGACTTGGGAAAATTATCCTCCTTCTCTTGCCTTGATACTCAGAGGGCCCTACCATTTAGAATAAATTCCTTGAGATTTTTAAGTCCTACTTCACTGTCTGGGAATATCTGGTCTGGGGCTGCGAGTGTCATCTGCTGGACAACATGTTTGGCAGAGTGCCTTACTCCCATTTCTCCTTTTTAGGGCCTTCTTTGATCTCTATCTTGTGTGTGGATTCAACCAGATGCCCTGAAGATATCTTGAACTTATGCTTATGGGGTCTTTTCAGGACCCCAAAGTCTGGATCCAGGTTCCAGGAAGGTGGCCTGGTCAATGAATTGTTCTGGCTTACTAGTATGGTAATTATCCCACAGGGTCATGCAGGATTGGGCTGCCAGAATGATTCTGACATGCTGATTTTAAGTGACTTCTCACTTATATTGAACATAAAACAATTCGGGGATCTGGGTGTTGGCTCTTATCTATCTATGCGCCTGTTCTTTCCTGTTTATCTTCGCTTAGACTTGCCGTGCTAATCCCAGTCTATAGCATCCAAGGACCGTCATTCACCTTCTCCTCAGGCTTGGAAGCATGTTTCAGGCAGTCTTCCAGAATGGCAGGGCCTGTTTCCTACAAGGGCTTTTGAAACTGGTGCTGCACAAAACCAATGGCCTTTCCTGTTGATGGCCTTTATTTTGTACAATCCATATGATACTAGCATATACTTTTGAGTCAGACTTAAGCCATGCCTGATAAGGGACTGGAATTCTTTTCTTGAGTGGGACTACTCGTGGGCCCCTTGGCTACCCTCCCTGCTGGTGGTGCTATGTCATCAACATAGAAAGAGATAATATTCTAGAACTGCACTGATTATAGCCTAAAGATTTCAACAGCAGGCATGTTTGAAAACATGTGCTTTGCATTTATGTTATTTCCATGCTATAATGTGTTGCTTTACATTTATATGATACCATTCCAAATGGTAAAGTTAGCATGACCACAAAATAAATTATTGTTCATGCTTTTCTACATGCTCTGGGTAAGACTTGCATTTGTGGTCAACATCAATGAGGCATGGCAGTATCCTTTGAGAGTGTCATTGGAAGCCAGTATTCATGATGGATGATGTAACATCATGAGCAATAAATAATGTGAGCATCAAAGAATATCCATATTGCTTAATGTAAACAAGTTCTGAAGAGTGATGAAATTGTTAGTAACAATAGTATGGCTATATTTTTCCTGTAACTGGATAAAAGAAATTAGCCACAAATGGGAATAAAGAACAAAGAGGTGATTCCAGAATCTGAACAGAAAGAGATGGAGCCTGATGGAGCCTGGACAGTATAGAGTCTTTTATGTTCATTGATTGGATAGTAAACAAATACGGAAAAACTTCTCTATTCTTCATTCTAACTCTTTGTTGATAAATTGTGGTACTTTACCTGAGGCAATGTATTTTAAATAAAGTTGTTCTTATAGATAAGAACCTCACAAAAAAATATTTGCTCTTTGTTGCCTATCCCCTAGGGATGGTTCTGTCAATAGCTGTAAAAGGGAGGAGTGAGAGGAGGAGGATTGGGCCTAGTGAAAAGCTGACAAAGCCTCAGCCAACCCAGTGGGGTTGTACCCCTTATCTGACTGAAATGGTCTTGCCTTTAGATCCCTGGCTCTCTCTGTCACTGGAAATGGGAAGCTGGTGGCACAACTTTGTGTCTACCACATTTCTAATGCCAGATTCACATTTTAGGTTTGTATTGGAGTTTGAATATATTCTAAAATGCTTAAAACTAACAAACAAACCAGATATACATAATTTTATATACATTCAAAATTATGAAGAGGCAGAGAGACAAATAATTATTATTAATGTAGTGTCTACTAATAGCTTATCATTAAATTTAAAAATTGACAGAAAAATTGATTTCTAAATTACCAGTTGATTTGGTATTAATGTCTTAATTTTCACATCACTTCTTTCTCACCCCTCAGTTTTAAAGTGCTTTCTTAAATACATAGATGTAGATATTACTAATTTTTAATTTTCTTGTTACAAATTTTATAATTAGGTCATACATGTATTTGTTTTAAAAGAAATAAACGAAGAATACTCCAATTCTAAAAATAATAAAATAGCATTTCTGTGCTCTAATCATCCCCATCTCGAATTCTTACTCTCTGAAATCAAGTACTTTCACCTATTTACCTGTTGTTTACCTCCACATTTCTAAATAACTTTCTTTTAAAATTAATTTTTTTTTACTTTAAACTTTATTTCTTAATATAGAAGACCTGCCTTTCTTATATAATCACACACTTTCCCTTTAGCCTACCAATTTATAATCATATCATAATTTTTCATTAATTCAGTATTCAGTATTTACATCATACCACTATGGAAGTTCTGGTTTCAGCTGAATCAAGTTGCAGTAATATTTCCTTTTTTGTGCAATCTTTTTTCCTCTGTGAGACGGACATCATTCCTGTAGCTCTGTTCTCCTGTTTTAGTCCAGACCACTTGCTCTCTGGCTCGGCTACTCAGTTGTCATTCCAGAACCTCCTTTTGGAAGAATTCTAGGAAATTTCTTGGCTTCTCTCTATTGAATCCCATTTTCTGAACACCATATTTTGTTCTCTCTTAATTTCTCCCCTCATTTTGGTGCTGTCCATTGTAGGAGAGAAAAGACTTTGCCCCTGACCCCTTAGGCTCGCTAGCTGGGTCTATGAAATAAACTGAAAACAGACAGATGAACATGAGAAAAAGTATACAGATTTATTCATTTTAAATATTATGTGCACAGGGACATCACTAGGAAAAAGAAAAAAGAATACTCCTAGAAGCAGTGAGATTTGAGTGTTTATATCCTGTCTCAATAAGAGAAGGGTAGGAGGAATGTAGGCCGCTTAGGGGAGAGTAAATGATATTTAGGAAAGATGAATGGACCCTTAGAAGGGTAGATGAGGGGTATGATAGTCTGTGACAAAGTTTGTCTGGTGTGATGTTGATTTCTAGTCTCCTCTCCTGTAATGAGTCTGTCTTCTCTGGTTGATGAAACTCTTGATTGGGGGAGGAGCTTCATGACAGCAGAGTTCCTTTTAGAAGTTCTGTCATTAGTCAGATAAGGGGAGTTCAGAGAAGGTCTCTTCCCGCATTTGTTGGTTTTTAGTGCCTTCAGTGCAAAATAATCCTTAGGCTAAAGAGGTATATTTTAAGGTGGCATATTCTGCCTCCCTCTAACATTCGTTTTATGAGAAAGGAGGCAAAGAAAGTTTTGAGAACTTGAAATTCTGAAAATGTCTTTATTATTCTTTCACATTGATTGGATAAATTCCTAGGTCAAAAATAACTTTTACTCATGAGGTTAAAGTATTTCTACAATGTCTTAAAGATTGAGTGTGTGTATGGGGCTTGTCAAGAAGACCTTATCATAGGAGTATGGAACTTCAAAAAGTCAGAAACTACATATGTTTTCTCTTGGCTGATTTATGTTTTCTAGAGAAGAAGCGTCCTGTGCCCTGCTTTGGCTGAAGGGGAGAAGATGACTAAAGAATCTCATTATTCAAAACTTAATTTCAGTTAATCCATCTATTGTCCTTGTAGATTCTCACCCTTCCTCTCAGCTGTGCCTGATACTCTAGAGGCCATGTCTATCATAGTTCAATGTCTTCAGGGGGTAAACATTTTGCCTTCTGCCAATGAGGTTGCACAGACTGGGGAGAGATGTTAGGGAGTCTGGGCAGTATATAACTGTTGATGTGATGTCAGTGGCTCTGCCCATTTCCAGCTTTACTCAGTGCTTCGCATTCCCCATATTTTCAGAGCCTGGGAGAAAGAGCTGGCTTGCTTCTTGTACACGTTACCCTGCAAGCTGTTTGCTTTCAGCCTTCCTGGGACGACTAGATCAATTAACATTCATGTGCTCTGCAGTTTCCAAAAATTTTGTCTTTGCTGCTATTGCTCTTTTATGTTTTCTATGACTTTGTGAGATTTTTAATCTATTTCCTATTAACATTTTAGTTGAGTTTTAAGGAGAGGAGTTAAACATGTACATTTAATGTATCATTTAAATTGCAACTTCTGATCAACAACTTCAATATTTCTTCCTTTTTGTCTCTTTGCTAAAATATTTCTCCTCCTGAAATTGCAAATGTTAATAATAGGAAACAGATTCTGATCAAATATGGTAGACTGAAGATTTTTATTTCATTTTTTATTCTAAAGGCACTCCTAAAAACTAGAAACAACACACCAAAAATCCATAACATAGAAAATAAGACATCAATATGAATGAAATTGAAATTAGCCACAACTCCCAAAAGAATACTGTAAAGAACAGCTCAGGAAATAAAAGAAATAACAAATGATAAATGCAACAAATTGTGAAAGTAAAGGTACTAAGTGCACATACATTTTTAAATTTCTTGCAGTGTGCAGAATTTTTCAAAAGTAAACTCACTATAGAAATAAAAGTCAAACTAGAAGCAGTAAAATACATCCTAAACTCAGTTGAAGTATATTCAGGTATGGCTTGAAAAAAATCAATAAAAATGTAAAAGTAATTGAAGCTGATTAGACAAGTGAAAGAAGAGCCATAATATAAATATTAAACAAAGTGGATATTGATAGACCATAGACTTTTAAAATATAACAAAAGATATGCAGCCTATATGACATATTAATTCTTAACCAACTCCCAAAATTTATGGATTGAGCGTTACCTTAATCTATTCTATGGTCAAAGGTAATTACATAGTCATTGGTTAATTTTCAGTGGCAGTGAAACTCCAGTATTATGTTAGAAATTTAGAGAAAAATAAGATTCATTTTCTAAGACATTAATACCTAGAAAACTCATCATTTGGGGAGGAAGGTAAGATCTGAGTCATATTTGATGTTTCAACTAAAACTATATATTTAAGTATCATTTATTTTTTAGCATGGGAAACCTGTTTTGGTTTTACAAAAGTCAAGCATTAACTCTTTATACACACACACACACACACACACACACATACACACACATATATATGTATAACTTATAGCATATATGTTTAGTTTGTAAACATAACTACACTTGAGTGCATACTTTTTTTCATTTACTTGCTTTCTCAATACAGAGAAATTCCACTAGAAACCACATATATAAAGTTAGAAGCTGCTGTTGCTTCCCTGGTGGAGACTAAGAAATTCAGCCTCACTCCCCTATTTTGCAGCTTGGGCAAGCTGGGCATCTTTCCTATGAGCCTTTCTTGCATCCAAATGAAAAGTATCAGAAATACTATTCTGAAATGATAGATACTTGGAAAATTTTATTTCTTAGTAGGCAAGAACTTTATGTAATGTGTTACTTTGTATGAAATTCTAATAATGGATATATTTTAGAGTAGATTTAAATTTTTCAGATGTTCAGGCTGATCACATTTCTTTGTGGAATTTAATTATTGATACAAAACTGTTCTCTAGTTCAGAGCAGTAGGAATGAAATAAATTTCTAAAGAAAATTCTAAACTTTGGGATGCTTAAAATGTTTTTAACACAAATGCAGCTACCATGGATAGATATTGTTCTTCATTTTAAGACCACTTTAGAACAAATAGTGGTCTGCTTGCAAATCAGTCCCCCTAAATCCCCCAGAAGGCCCCAATTGGTAGCATCTGCTGATTTCTGTGGTATAAATCTGTTCCTCATGGCTGACTTTAGCTACCATGTGATGTCACTAAGGGTGGATTTAGGGAGAGAAGTTCACTGTTGGCTCCAGGGCTGAGTGAACCAGATCCATCATGCCACTGGATTAATATATTCCTTTTTAAAATTTTCTTTTTCTTTTTTTTTCTCAAAATTAATACACTTTAAAAAATCAAATAGAGCAGAAGGGTTTGTAATAAATAATGATTCAGAGCTCATTCTATCAGCTCTAAACCTGCTTCCCAGAAGTTACTCTGAACTGTTTCTGTTTGTAGTGCTACTGGTTATTATTCCCCTCGAAACCTAAATAATTTACTAATATGGCTATTTCTTGATTTGGCAGCAATACAAACATTTGCAGCTCTTTCAACTAGGAAATTTTTCTATTATCTAATGATTTTCCTCCATTTTATCCGTTCTCTATAATTTCTAATTAATAAAGGATTACATGAATCTTAGGATTCTAACTACAGTTATTTATAATCTTTTCTACTACCTGAATTATCAGTTTTTCTTTTAGTTTTTTCTTTCTTGAACTTTATTTGTTGTATTTTGATTTTCACATAGCTGTGGACCATTGGTTGTCTATTTATATTTAGTAGCGTGGGACTGGGTTGATTTGTCTATTTGATGATTTGAGTGTTCTCTCCAGTTTTATATGAATTTTTCACACTTGGACTTTCAGCAGGTGTTTCTGTACTTTTCATTGGTGGGCAGAGTCTTCAAGCTTCAATTTGGGATCATCATGGAGTACTTAGAAATGCCAGAATGAAAAAAAGTTTAAACTCTAGCACATACTCTTAATCTATCAGTCTTGTTTCTGCTCAGGCAATTTTTTCGATTTGTTTGGAGACGTGGCATGTGCGTGTGTGCGTACGTGTGTGTGTGTGTGTGTGTGTGTGTGTGTGTGTGTGTGTGTGTGTGAGATGTATATGTATGATTCTCTTTGGCAGTATAAGCCAGATTGCCTGCACCCTGAAGTTTAAAAGTGTAGGATAGACAAGAATGGATGGAGAGGGAGCATGTGGGAGAACAAACTGGAGCAGTTGTTTCATGTACACAAAGTGCCACTAGTCCCTTCCTCCTGGGAACCCCCAGGTTTCTACGCTTTTCATGGCATCTGTAGACTCCAAACTCGGTGACTTTGTAGAGTTCCACTAGGGATACATGCATTTCCTCTGGTGCAGACTGGTTCCATACATTCTGAATTGTAGCTTTATTTTTTTTTTCATCCAGTGCAGGCTTCAATCTGCTTTTATTTCCCCAGGAATATTTGAAATTTCTCATCCACCAAGTGTCATTCTTTTGTGCTTATTTTATGCATTTATTTCATTTATTTTTCCCTGCAAATAATATGAATGTAAGTTGGAACTTGGAATGGAAACTTCAACATCACTGGACCAATTGAACAGTGATGCCATTTGGAATCTTAGAATCAATGAACCATTACAATACCCTCCTTGGGTGCTATCCACATTGTATCTTGTATCTGCATGTAGTTATGGGTTTTGTGTTTAGTTATTTTTTTTTTAATTTTGAAATGAACTCTAGCAATACCTTAAGTTTTGTATTTTCTTTTTTTGTTGTTAGTTTTTAGGAACATATTGACATCAGGAAATTATTTCCTCTAAAAATATGCTCATTTGTAAGAATTCTTGTTCCAAATTCTGGTCTTAAAAATTATAAGGATTATATTTAAAGTTTGGAGTATATTTGGAAAGATCTCTTCAATTGGAAAAAAAAATCATAAATTATTACAGTTAGGTTTCTAGATCTGATTTCTGTTTTTATCACAATCAAAATATAAATTTTCATTCCTTAATGCTTTCTTTGGTCAAATAATCTTAGAAAATATTTATAGCCACTTTATTTTAACCTCCTGAACTATAAGGATTATTTTTTTTAATTCTCTAATTTTTATGTATTCTTATTCTGAAAAATAATTTGATTTGGGGAGGGTCTTTGGGACCCAAGTTAGCTGACTTATGAAGGTGAATTCAATTTATTGCCTAGGAGTTTCACTTTATATTGGCTCAATTGAATTTCTAAAACTTGAATATTATTTCATAATTAGCTATAATTTTATTTTCTAAGTATTTTAAACCTCTTATTCTACTATCTTCTAACCATTTATAGTTATTTAGTTGATAAGTTATTTAAAGATTGACCTTGTATTTTAATAATAGCAAATAATTTATATAAGAAATATGTTTTCATATTTTCCAAAAAGTTATAGAACTAATGCAACTGGACAAGAATATAAATATTATTTGCCTCATTCATTTCCATGTGTAGTGCTATGAATGCAAGTAATTATTCTTAGAATTTTGTTTTTATGTATCATAGAATAAATGCCTATATGTGTATGCATAGCTTTAATATATTTGTACATAATACTAAATATTAAAATTAACATATAAATGAATATAAGTCAAATATAGTCACTTAAGTTTCATATGTACACAAAACACAACTCATATTTGGGTGTATAAGTACACTCTCTTTGTGTATACGTGTATATGTGTGTTTTTGAGGCCAGATTAAGCAGAAAGCTTAAAGTCCTCCCCCTTCCTCCCATGCTTTATTATTCTACACCACACATTCACTTTTATTGAATTGTTAGGGTTAGGCTGACACTTTTCAGGCTGAAAGACAGAAGCATTTATCTTCACTGACAAACAATTTGGAAATATTTTCCTTGGGTTTCAAGAGACTTGCTCTAACACAATAATTCTCATTCTATTTTATTAGGAAGCACCTACAACATTTGGCATCTTCTTTCTGAATTTGCATGTAATGAATCAAACTGCACTACAGGTTGATTGTAATATATATTAGAAAGTTCATGAAAAATTATTGTTTTGAAATTTAAAAAATAATGTGGGGATTATTTTGCATACATTTTTAAGGAAGAAATATTACTCTTCCTCTGAATATAAATGTAATATGTGTTGCTATTAGAAACTATGAAAATACATAGAAGAAATAATAATGTCTACAATCTAAGGTAATTGCTATTGATAATTTGTATATGTCCTTTAATCATAGTGATGCCTAAACATGCATTACATATATTTCATGGGTATATTTGAAATCATGCAGTTCGTACACTTTTTTGCTTAATTTTGAATGGCATTTTATGTTATTAAAATATACTAAATATCTTGATAGCTTGGATTTTAATGGATGCATGATATTCTATGTACATTTTAACATGTAATCACCATATAATATTGGATATTTATGTTGTTTTCACTTTTTCTATTATAAATTACACTATCATAAAAACCATTTATAAATTCCCATGTACATCTACAATGGTTATGGCTATTTTTTGTGTGTAATTTAATCATGACCTTAGCACATTTTCTGTATCTCAATATATGTTTTTTATTGATTTAAATGATTTAACATTATTGTCTGTAATGTTGCTAATATTTGGATTATTCTATATATTGAGAATGATTTCTCCTACTTTTTCAGTTACTTTATAATAAGCATGATCATTTTTGATGTGCACCTTCATTTAAAATGTCCATTTTAGTAGCGTCTCCATGGAAAAGAAGTTGGCAGTTTCTCAGAAAACTAAATACAGGTATACTTTATTATCCAGCAACTTTTCTCCTAGGAATTCATTACATTGTTCACATATATGGCAGCAGACTTTCTTTGGTACATTCTAATATCCAACTCTTACTCCTTTCAGTCAGGAAATGTCAATAGTGTTTATTCTCTCATTCTTCCAGTCTTTTATTTATTTATGTGTTAGTTCAATACTGAACTAGGTATTGGTAATATAATATCTTGCTGTTTATTTCCTTGACAAATAGCATTACCATTGATTTATTTAATGGTAAATATAAGGCATTTTGCATTTTTTATGTTTAATTTATTCACAGAACCTACTATTTCCCATTCACAGGGTCAGAAATGTTTTGTGATAACAAACATCTATTTAACATCTATCATCTATCTATCTATCTATCTATCATCTATCTATCTATCTATCTATCATCTGTCTAATCCATCTATCTATATTCATACAGATACACATACATAATAATCATTAATATTTAGGACAAACCACCTCTTTTTGTAGACTTCATTTTATTCAAACTTAAAAGTATGCATATATGCTGCCTATCTTCTCAGAGAGATGATACACTTCTTTGTATTAAAACTGTCTCTGGTGCTTTCAGGCAGGGTTTGAACAATAAATGTTATTTGATTGAATTTGTGGTGAGGAGGCAGACGTGCCCTTACATGCTGTGATTTTACAAATGAGTAGTTCAACACACTCTTCACTGGTGGCAAAATTATTTCTTTAGAATTGTTGGTTTTAGTAATAGCGGTGGGTATCGAATCTGTAAGTAGTTTTTCTTGTGGCATTGGGTTACTTCCCCTTCTAGTCACCTTCCAAATCTCAAATATGTATTTTATCTGAAATTACAGCAAATGACAAAAATGTTTAAATGCTTATTAACCACGTTAACTGACTATTGCTAAGTTCCAAGTAAAACTTAGCTGGTTTCAAACACACTACTTCAGTTTCTTTTCAACGTGTACAGCTATCACTTGAGGTTTATGAAAAAGTCTAAAGAAGGTTTTACTATAGAAATATTTATTTCTTTGTACCCCTCAGGCCTATTTTGGTGTCTGGCAAACACAGCAGGCAATCATGATTGTTTGACTTAAAAAATGCATGAATGAATAACTTCCCACCACAAGAATAATTTAGTGCTTCCCTGAGTTTTAACCTAACAAAAAGAGTGTACTACAATAGTCTTTGTTAAAGTCATACTATTAACTATATTAATTTTGTTATAAGTTGATTAAACAAATAATAATGTATACCATTAACGAAAATTATTATTAGATTGTTACTGATAATTAAAAATTAAAGAGATTGTGTTTCTAAACAATTTGCCAAAAGACAGAAGTTAAAATATTAAGTTTGGCAAGATGATTTTTTAAATTTCATCTTTTCACACCATTATTTTAGTGTTCTGACATATTTTGCATGTCTTGATCACTTTAGCACAATTTAAATAAATGAAGTGAAATAAGTAAAGCTTTTCCATTTGTGCAATGATATTGTAATGTTGGAAGCCAAATCAAATGAGGTCATTAATGGAGTTAAAAATTACAAGCCCACAAGCAACTTTAGACTATTGCTGTTTGTTTTGTTTTAGTTTCTACTTAAAAATATATCAATGTACTTCTAACCAAATTCTTATATTACACAGAGTATGAAGTGATCCAAAAGACACTATATTTCTTGAATTCGGGAATACATGTCTGAATACATATTTATTGCTATATGAATACATATTACAATAAACATTTAATTATATATATTAAAAATATATTTATTTTCAGAAATGTGAACACTATCCTGGAATGATTGATGTAGATTAACTTTTTATAAATCAATGAACGTTTCACATTTTCTTTTATTATGTTTGTTGTCAATTTTTTATCTTTAATTAGTAGAAGTTTCTTAGCCTTAAGTTAATTGCTCTGTTATTAATTCTTCAATGAAATAAAGGCATTGGATTAACTTAATGTTTAAAGAAATATTTACATATTATGAAATACAATACTTTATCTTTTTAAATTTTATTTATAGTTCTTCATAATTTTGAATATTTTGAGAATGTTCAGTGAGCTACCATAATACTTGTGCATTTTAATTGGAGTATTTAATGTTGTGATTTAAAAAATGGAATATTATATCTTATTTCTTTCAATATTAAAAAACTAACCAAAACAAAAATATTAAATTCAGAAACACTTTTTTTCCAAATTATTATATGCATAATACTATGTGAGTTATCAGCTTTAATAACATTTTTACTTATTATTTTTATTGCCTATAACTGAAGTCATTTCAATCTAAACCTGGCTGACCCACTTAAAAATCCATTTAAAATTTTAATTTTCCTAAACTAATACTCAAATGGTAGAAAAGTATTTGATATTTTGAAAGTTTGTAGTGTTCTTAAATGTTGGGGCCTGGTGGCATTAAACATTATCTGTTGATTTATTTTTTACTCCTTAATGTACCATACATTTTTAGAAGTCATGTCCTAAGATTTCTCCCAAAACCTCAAGCGTAGCCTGATCCCAGGATAATGCTCATATTTATAGAGATAGTGATATCTGACTTTGGGAGTCACTTTTATAACTTAGAAATAAAAGTTATCAAGAAGGTGTGATATTTATGGTGTAAGGAGCTATAATCATTTATATTGTCTTCTCTTTGGGACCAGAGTAATTAAAGTGTTTAAAATCACAGATGTTAATGTCTTCCAGTCATCCTTTCTTTCAGTCAATTTTGGCAACTCTTTGTTTTCCCCAACCCATAAATGTTTTCTGGTGTGCTAAAAAAGGCATGAGTCTCTTGTTTGAATGCTGTTATTCTCAGGTCTACCCAAGAATCAAGAGATTGAGGGAGACAGCAGTCCTAAAATGAAAATGCAGCTTCACCACTTTTTAAGATCATTCGATGACCTGCCATAAATGCATGAACATAATGGTACCTGGAATAATTTTGCTAGTTGAATAAGGAAGTCTGAAGTAGAAAATTGGAATAACAAAACAGGAGGGGCAGATTTTGGGGTTCCAGTTTGAAATGGAGTTTGGACTGCATCAGCAAGTAGTTTCCAGATCTCTCTCTAATTTTTTGTACTCTCATTTTTTTTGTGCACGCTCATAGAGTTTATAGGTAAAAACTGGAGGTGGCTTACCTCTGCATTGCTATATGTCATTAAAAGTAAATTAATGCATGTTAAATCTTTTTTGAAGATACTGGTAGTTATGGCCATTTATCCTCTTTATTCTTATTTTTTGTTATATGAAACCAGGCAAATATAATTATATTAATAAAGCTTTCCTTAGTATTTTATCATTTGTTAAGAAGAAAACTATCTTCACAACATTACAGTTTATTTGTGGGATAAAAACCTGTCCAGTCTAAGTTTAAAATAAAGAAAAACAAGGAACAAACTATTGAGTTACTCTTGCTACTTAGTTTTTGTTTACTTCTTTCCTTGCCTTTAAAATCTCACCAATAAACCTTTTCATTAGCACAACTTTCTCAATTAATTTCTCTCACTGATGGCACTATGAGTCATTAATCATGAGAATGCTAACAGAAGGACCAGAAAAATAAAAACTCATGCTAAATGCACATATTACTAATTGAAAGATGAGGCATATTTCCATTAAGATTATGCACAGCAAAGGGGAAAAAATGTCTCTGGTAGTTGACTCGATGTTGCTGAGTATAGTTCTCAAGTTCTTTTTTCCTATTTACTCAATACTATGCATTTTTTTTTTTACTTGAATCATGAAAATATTCATGTCAGAGAAGGACAAAATAAACCCAAAGTGAGCAGTGGAAAGGAAATAATGAAAAATAAAAATGAATCAGTGATACAGAAAAGAGAAAGAATAGACATCAGTGAAATGGAAAGCTGCTTCTTTGAGAAGATCAATAAAATTGGTGTCTAGCCAGACTAATTAAAAAAAAAAAAAAGGAGAGAGAAGATTCAAATTACCAATATCAAAAATGAGAAAGGATTCATCACTACAAATCCTACAAACATTTAAGTTTAGCAATTTCGATGAAATGAACAAATTCCTTGAAAGACATAATTACTAAAGCTCACTCAAGAAGTAATAAACCTGAATAGCTCTTTATTTATTAAATAAATCAGTGAGGTTGAGCAGCTCATTTTAACTGTATTGCTCTTTTATGATGTCCTTTTCATATTGTTTTTCTCATTTTTCTATTCATTTTTTTGTTGAATTTTATTTTATGTTTTATTTATTGATCTTTTGTCAGTTTTTGACGTCACAAGTAACTTCTCCCTGACTATTTTTTATAGCTTAATTTTTTCTGTGGTGTTCTTTATTGAATTAAAAAAAAAAAACACCTTAATTTTGTGTATTAAAATCCATTAAATTTCTCCCAGTAAATTTTACTTTTTTGATCTTATATAAATCTTTCCTAACCCTAGATGAAAAAGATATACTTTTTTATTTATTTGCTTTATAGTTTTGCCATTTATATGTATGTCTTTAGTTCCTCTACATTTCAATTTGTTTGAGATTTAATATAGTAATCCATCTTCATACTGATAATTTTCTGAGCTCCCTATTCTGGTTCATTGGTCAATTTGTTATTGACCAAACAGCTTTATTACTGTTTGGTCAATAACAAATATGGCTGTTTAATATATTTTAATGGTGGTTTAATGAGCCTATTTACTTCCTCTTTTTCCCCCAAACTTGGTGCAAGCTCTTCATAGACCTTGATTTTCCCAACACACTTTTGATTAAATATCTTGATTTCTTAAAAAAAAAACAAAAAACAAAAAGCAAAAAAATCCTCCACACGGGATTTTTATTGGAATTGTGTTAAATTTGTAGGTTGATTCTGGAATACTTGGAAGAATTACAATGCTAATTTGTTTTTATACATGCACATGGTATAACTTTTTAAACATCTTCCTTCAAATCTTTTAATAGAAGGTTTGCATATTTTCAATGAAGGTCTTGTGACTTTGCTTATTTTTTTGATCAGCTCCTCACAATTTTCTTGCCTTCTTTTTCAAGAATGCATATTAGTCAAATGTTGGGCTTATTGAATTGGCTTTCTTATTTCTTTTCTATTCAATCTTTTTTCTCCATATTTTTCACTCAATAATTTCTTTGAGTTTATTTTCTAAACATTTAATAAGCATTTTAATTTTATCATATATATTTAATTTTTAAAACTCTTACCTTCTGAATATTCTTTCTTCATTGAATTCCTGTTTATATTGTATCAATATAATATGTCTCAGAGAATAATAATTATAGAGTTTTTCTGCTTATATCACTTCTGTTTATTGAGTTGCTTTTTACTCATTCGATTACTGTTTTTTTATGTAGGAGGGTGTCCTTTGATGTCTGGTAGTGATCATTGGCTGACCATTCATATTTAAGAATGAAGCACTTTATGAGTGGGAGGCATTTGTATGATTTTGTAGTCAGTCACCATTTTAATTGGGGCTTCCTAAGTGTTAATATCTCTAGGTCTTTTATCTCTTCAGAGAATGAGCTTCCATATGAACTTGCAGGAATATAAACCTGGTTTCTGTTGTCCCAGAGCTGATTAGAGGAAAGAGACTTGTGGAGCCCCTTCCATACAAGGTGTAGAATATCATTTAATCCCTTTGTTTGTAGTCTGGCACCTCACCTTTGACCTAGTTGGTACTGGGTTCCCTCAGGTTAGAACCTTTACTGTTGAATTTCTTTACACGATATAACTTTTCTGTGTATAAGGAGAGACCAAGAACTCAGGTCTAACTGCTCCTTAAACAGACGGAGTCAATTCCTCTGCATATAGGCACTTGCCTTTACTTGAATCTTTCTCCTCTTTGTTATTCCTCTCTGTAAGCACTTAGGGTTGCTCTCTTCTCCTCCTCTAAGTCATTGCCATTTCTTCATCTGTTTTCTGTTTCTTATATTGCAGGTTAGACTTACAAATGCCTCTTGATTTCATCAAACATAGTGTTTGTGTTATTCTGCTCGTTTTTAAATATATCTTTACTTTGCTGTGATAAAACCGAAAGTCAGAAACGTATATTTTTCATTATGCATTTGTTCTTAGTGGTCATATTAGTCTCTGCACATAGGAAGAATTCCATAAATGTTTCCAATTGAATGTGTATCTATGATAACGTATACAAACATGTAGTAAAATTAATTTAACAAATATTTTGTTAAGTGTGCCAGGCAACAGGGAACAATAATATTCTCATGGGTGAGAAATGAAAAGAACTGTATGACAATTGAAGTTAATGATAAGTGCTATAAAAAAAACCACAGCAAATAAGATTACAGTAAAAGATTAGAAGGATATGTTAAACAGGTTGTTCGAGGAAGCCTCCTCCCATTGCCTCACATTTCCTTTAAATTTTTTTTTCTGAACACAAGGATCACATGAATCACTAAAACATTCACTTAGAAATAAAAATGACACTTCTAATGATTAGTAGGGGTTATAATTACTTTACAAGAAGTATCTCTCTCCTCTTTGTTTTTCCTGCCTTTGGAGAATAGGAAAAATAAAGCTGTTTAATGAATGTGTGGTTTAAATACCCTTTGGAAATCTAAGTTGCTCTTGAAAAAGATGTATAATGCAGTTATATTTCTTTGTTTATGGGGCTGGAGGAGAGAGGGAAAGAAACCTGAGGCTAATAAAAATAGATTACATCTCACTTATGGAACATAGATTAAAATAATGTATTTTATTGTGGATCTCCCTTCAGAATTCAAACTAAATATCATTTACTTTTTCTATTTAAGTAATAGCCTCGAGGCTTAAAAAATCATTATCAGAAGATAACCTAATATATCATTGATATAGCTTCTTCCTATCACAGTATCATTGACAAAATGTCATGTTAGCAATATCACCTTTTATAGTCTTGAAATGATAAAAAGAAAAAGTCTCCCTAAATGCATTTTTTTACAGTAAAATAGTCCTGGTATATTCTCTATTGTCTTGCTTTGTTTTATTGAAAGAGAAACAATTTCAAATACTTTCCTGCGCATTGCTTTGAAAATAATGATTTATTTGGTTTATTTAAACATAATTTATTATATTTTGAGTATTTTGCAGATATTTATTATGATACAAATTCAGTTTAAAAGCAATCCAATATCACTACTTTTTTTTAAGATCAGTAAACATAAACATTTTAAGTATTTTAACCTCATTTGTAATACCTATTTTAAAGAATTGTATTTGACATATAGAAGGAATATGTTTTTAAAGTTTTAAAGCTTTTCCCCTATCTTTTACTTCTACAATCAGTGACATATATTTATGATGTTTTGCAGATATAAATCTGTAGTGAATAGCACCAGAAGTGGAATACAAAGGTCCAGGCTTTGTAATTAAATCACAATATGATTCCATTATTGCATATGTAAAACCAAGTACACAGTGAAATTCTCCCTCCTACATTGGTACTGCCTTCACCCAGTCTCCATACCCCATGATGAAAGTAAATATTTGTATCTTGTGTATCTTTCAAAGGTTTATTTATATACAAACAAGTTTAAATATATATCCTTGCTTGCCTTTATGTATCTAGAATTTAGCATATTTAAAAATTGTTCTGCATATTATTTCTATCACTTGTGTCATGGTAATATAAAGAGCTTCCTCATTTAGTAAGTAAATAATATTAAATTGTCTGATATACCAAGATTCATTTAATATGACTCTAGTCGATGCATATCTAGCTTTTTCCGTCTTTCACTACTACAGTCAGTGACATAAACTTATGATGTTTTGCACATATAAATCTCTAGGGAATAGCCCCATAAGTGGAATAAAGATCCAGGCTTTTGTAATTTTAATGAATATTAATATTATTAAATTTGTCTAGTATCATTTTGTATTATTCATATCAAAAATGAGAGGCATTATTTCTCTACAATATTTTTTCAAGCTTATGGGTTTGTACCAATATGATAAGTAAAGAATAATATTTCATTTAGGACAATTTTAATTTTTATTTCTCATAAGTGATATTGAGAATCATTTTAAAAGCCTCTATTTGGATTTCTTTCTCTGTGACTATTCATATATTTTCATCATTTTTCTTTAGGGCTTGTTTATCAGTTTTTCCAAGTTTTTTATGTATGATATAATTTATATTTTTAAATTTTATTTTATTATTAGTTTCAAGTATACAGGACATTGGTTAGACATTTATATATTTTATAAAATGATCCCCCAGTTGCTCTTTCTCTCCTCTGGCTCTCCACGTAGCCATTATATTAATGCTAACTGCATTCCCTATGCCGTGCTCCACATCCCCATAACCATGTATCAAGTACTAATTTGTACTTCTTTAACCCTTCGCTCCTTTCTCCCAGTCCCCCTACTCCCTCCCTCTTAATCAGATTTTTTTTTCAATTGAGTTATACAAGTTATCGATATATTTTGGATATTAACTCCTTGGCACATATATTATTTGTATATATTTTCTCCTATTTCTCAAAAGGTTGCCTTTTGATTTGTTGATCATTTGACTTGCTATCCAGCAGCTTTTTAGTTTGATGTAGTCCCATTTTTTTTTTTCTTTTGGAGTCAGATCCAAAAAATTGTCACCAAGACCAATGTCAAGGAGCTTACCACCTGTTTTCTTCCAGGAGTTTTATGGTTTCAAGTCTTACATTTCAAGTCTTTAATCCATTTTTGAGTTAATTTTTGTGTGTGGTATGAGATAGAAGTTTAGTTTCACTCTTTGGCATGTGGCTGTCCAGTTTGCTCAACACCATTTATTGAAGACACTGTCCTTTCTCCATTGTATATTCTTGGCTCCTTTGTCATAAATTAATTGACCATATATATGTGGGCTTATTTCTAGGCTCTTTATTATATTCCATTTATCTATGTGTCTGTGTTTTTATACTATTTTGATTACTTTAGATTTGTAATATAGTTTCAACTGAGAAAATGTGATGCCTCCAACTTTGTTTTTTTTCCTCAAGATTGCCTTGGCAATCCGGGGTCTTTTGTGGATTTATACAAATTTTAGGATTATTTCTTTTGTGGAAAATGTTGTTAGAATTTTGATAGGGATTGCATTCATCTGTAGATCACTTTGAGTAGTAAGGATATTTTAACAATGTTAATTCTTCAAATCCATGAGCACAGAATATCTTTCCATTTAAATGTGTCTTCTTCAATTTCTTTTATCAATATCTTCTAGTTTTCAAGGTACAGGTCTTTCACCTCCTAAATTTATACCTATGTATTTTATTCTTTTTGATGCTATTATAAATGGGATTGTTTTCTTAAATACTCTTTCTTGGAGTTCATTGTTAGTGTATAGACATGCAACTATATTATTTAATATTGATTTTGTATCCTACAACTTTACTGAATATATTGATTAGTTCTAACATTTGTTTGTTTGTTTGTTTTTGGTGGAGTCTTTAGAGTTTTCTATGTATAATATCATGTCATCTACAAATAGAGACAGTTTCATTTCTTTCTTTTAATGTAAGCAAGTGTAACCGTTTCAGGGAAAGACTGGGAGCTGGGTGTTTATGTTTGCTCTCTCAGCTCTGAGCCCTGAGAAAGTAGCCAGTCAGTTTCTGTTTCTTTGCATCAGTTGTGAATGCAAGTCCCAGATGGCTTTCAGAGAGGGAAGATCCAGGTACCTTTCCCTCAGGAGGCAGCTGCTGTAGCTGGGGCACATATTCCAAGGGAGATATTGGCAATTTGGAATGGGTTAGTGGGAGAAGAGAGAGAAGTGTCAGCTGGCTTCTCTGGTCTCTAGGATAATTGACAGTCAGCGCCTACACGTGTGCAAAATTAGAAGCCTGATCCTTAGGCAGAGTCTTTTAAAGCATGCAAATAGACCCTTTTCAGAGGAACACTGGGAGCTGGGTGTTTTCTGCTTACCCCTCAGATCTGAGCCCTGGAAGGATTTTCCTTCTGAGCCTGGTAAAAACTGTTCTTTGCTCTAATCTTGTGGGTCTCATCAACTCAAGCCCTGTTGGCTTTCAGAGCTAGGTGTTGTGGGCCTGTTCTTCAGGTGAGAGTGCTAAAAGTTGGAGTGCTGGACGTGGAGTCCAAACTCTTCGCTCCTCAGAGGGAGGTTGGGGGTGGGGAGTTCCCTCCTGATTGTATGGTGCTGTGCCATGGAGGTGAGGTTAATGGGAGAGTGTGTCTCAGCCTTTCTTGCCCATTTTAATGTGGGTTATTTTCGTTTGATCAGTGTGTAAGAGTTGCTCAGCTAGTTTCTGGATTTCTTGCAGAGGACATCGCTCCACATGTAGCTGTAGATTCAGTGTGTCCATGGGAGGAGGGATGTTCAGGAGCTTCCTGTGTTGCCTTCTTGTTCTGGAACCAGGGTTTTTGTGTGTGTGTCCGTGTGTGTTTATGCTCAGTGGTAAATAGTCACCAATTTTATTCTCATATCATGTTTATGTTGCTTCCTTCCTTCCTTTTAAAATTTTCATCTGGCATTTGTTTTTTTATAAGATCTTTTTGGAGAGAGGGAGAATTCTCCCCCTTTTGTTCTATTCTGTGAAAAATTCCACTGGTATTTTGATAGAGATTGCATTGAAGTCATAGATTGCTTTGTGTAGTGTGGACATTTTAACAATATTGATTCTTTCAGCCCATGAACATAGTAAGAAAACACACGGTAAACTCTTTGGCATTAGTCTTAGCAAAATTTTTTTGGATGTCACACCAGGCAAGGATGACAAAAGCAAAAATAAACAAATGGGATTACATCAAACTAAAATTTTTTTCCACATCAAAGGAAACCATTAACAAAACAAAAAGGCAACCTACTGAATGAGAGAAGATAAATGCAAATGACACATTCAATAAAGGGTTAATACCCAAAATGTATAAGGCACTCACATAACATCAAAAAAATATGTATACACATATATACACATATATGTAAAACATTTTACATATATGTGTATATATAAAATTAAAACATGGGCAGAGGACATGAGTAGACATTTTTCCAAAGACATACAAATGGCCAACAGAAATGTAAAAAGATGCTCAACATCACTAATCAGGGAAATACAAATCATCATCAGGGAAAAGCCACAGTGAGATTACCAGGTCATACCCGTCAGATTGACTATGATGGAAAGTACAACAAATAAGTGTTGGTGAGGATGTGAAGACAAGGGAAACTTGGTGCACTGTTGATGGGATTGCAAATTGGTACAGCCACTGTGGAAAATAGTATGGAAGTTCCTCAAAAAATTAAAAATAGAACTATCATATGACCCAGCAATTCCACTCTGGGTATCTATATAAAGAAAATGAAAATGTTAATTCAAAAAGACATATGCACCCGTATGTTCATTATTTATTTATTTATAATAGCCAAGATATGGAAGCAATTCAAGTGTCCATTTATAAATGAATGGATAGAGAAAATGTGGTATATGTATGTTTGTTACTCAACCAAAGAAAGAATGAAATCTTGCTACTTGTGACAACATGGATGAGCCTAGAGGGTATAATGCTAAGTGAAATAAGTCAGACAGAGAAGGACAAATATATGATTTCACTTATATGTGGAATTAAAAAACAAAACAAACGAACAAATGTAACAAAACAAAAACACTCATAGAGAACAAACTGATGGTTGCCAGAGGTGAGGTTGAGGAGAAAGGTGAAAAAGGTGAAGGGGAATAAGGTGCAAATTCACGGTTACAAAATCAACAAGTCATAGGGATATAACGTAGCATAGGAAATATAGTCAATAATATTTTCAATTTTTTATGGTGTCAGATGGTTACTAGACTTATTGCAGTGAATACTTCATTAAGTATATAAATGTCAAATAACTATGTTGTACACCCAAAATTAATATAATACTGTGTATTAACTATATTTCAATAAAAATGTAAAATATAAAGATTTTATCCTCAAGAAGTTTAAAATCTAATAATATTTGCAGCACAATATGATTCTGTCATAAAAATATAAGTCATGGACAGGTGTAATACTTTGGTTCTTTGAGCTATTTGGCAATGTTCAGAATTTCTCTTTTAGTTCGTTTTATTTTTTCATTATAGAAAATTTTAAACACCCATAGAAGTGGAATGGTGCCATGAACCTCTGTGTACCACTACTCATCAGCAAAAACCATTAGTTTTATATTATTTAAAATTTTTATCTCTTCTCTCTTTCTATACCTTCTTTCCTGAAATCTTTTAAAGCAAATCTTGACATAATTTCACTTATAAATACAACAGTATGTATCTCTAATAGATAAAAGCTTAAATAACATAACTATTAACATCATTATTATGTAAATAATATTGACACTAGTTCCTTAATATCATCTGAAACCTAGTCCTCATTTAATTTTTTTCAGCTATATAGAATTAATTTTAGCCATACAAGAAATAAGACTATTAATTTTACCCTTTCATAAAAATAAGAAGAAAATTATGGGTATTCGTTTTCTATGCATTAATTTTCTAAAGCAATATAGCTCCTGCTCTGAAGAGATCACCTCTAAAATTATCTACATAATTTCCAAATGGAATGATCATGTTTATTCTCATTTCAACTTAGAAGGTCAGCAAGTGCACAGACTTCTTCCTTTGCTATGACAATGTGATGTCATGCAGATTTTCTCAAAGAATACAATTAGTGTCAGGTGCATCAAATCACTGCAAGCAATTGCAATCATTTTTAATGAGAGAAAAGAGGAAAGGGAAATCTCACAGACTGAAGAAAAAGTTAACAGCTATATGGCAGCTTTTGTTGGCCCTTGTTATTCAATAACCAAATTACAGTGGAATTGGAAAGAAAGATCATGACATAAATGCATATTGCATTGCATATCTAAAAATCACATTCCAATTTTAAAAGAAATGTTTCCTTGTCTGAATACATACATATTTAATTGAAATTAAAAATTATATTTTAGACTTTGTTATATTTTCAAATTTTTCTCAGTATATTTGTAAAATTATGTATTTTAATTTTATTATCCTCACAACAAGAGAATGTGCTGAAAAGTATCCAAAACCATGTAAAATTTTTATTGACTGTTCTTTTTTCTAAAGAAATAACTTCCTAGTGGGGTATATGATTAAGGATTCATAGAGATTTTCATTTTCTAATTATAAATATGTAAATACATATTCAGTTACTTTAAGACCACAAACTGGCTAATGACCAATAAGGACACACTTATAATTATTCTTACATTACCTGGAGTGATAATTAGTATTTTAGAGACACTATTCTGCTAGGATGCTTATAATTTATATAGGTGTTTTCTTATATTTTCTCTTTTATTAAACCATAAATTCTATATACATAAACTCACTATAAAAGTCAAGTGAGATTGAAGGTTAAAAATGCAAACTGCTACCTACCACAGCCAGCCTGTGGAACGTGTTGCTCATATATAGCTTGTATATTATAAATGTTGAATTGTATATACAGTATTCACGCAGGAAACACAAATAAGTGAAATTACATTATCATGTCTACTCTAATTACCCTCTTATTTGTAATTTTCTTTTTCTTATGAAACCTCCGTAGGAGAAAAGACCTATTTATTAGGTTTGCAGATCTCAGGAAAAGAGACTAGAACATAATGAAGTATTGAGATATGGAGGTCCTAAACAATAGTGGAATATTTATTATTTGGAGAAAAATAAAGCTAAAAACCATGGTTAGAAGATTTCTAACTACTTAAACTAACAAAACCAATAATGTGTATTCTTCCCCTCATAGGAAAGTAATTTGAGCAATTCTAGCATGATGAAGAGAAGCTGTTTGAGCAATTCTAGCATGATGAAGAGAAGCTGTTTTAGGTAGATAATATTAGTGGGATAAATTTTGGGAAACCTCAGAAATACAATTTTATAATTTTAATACATGACATGAAAATAAAAATTTGAACAGCATTGAAAAAGGAAAACAATACTAAAAAATTCCCTCTTAATCCACATTCTCAATTCTTTTTCTTAAATGTAGCTCCTTTTGACCATCTGTTTTTAGTTCTTCTGTTGATGTAGGTTCTATGGTTATATATTTCCCTTTACTCCTTGTACTTCCTATCCCTTAAGAATTTTGTTTTTGTTTTATCAATTGGATATCTTCATAAATTTAATTAATAAATGTTCACCTTTATTTCTGTATCTATTTTAAAGTTATCTTTGACTTCACACAATGAATTTATGAGGAATTTAGTATGGATTAACTTTCTTCCAGTTTCTCTCTATATCTCAAATTCTGTTTGATATGCTAGACCTTTAATTATTTCAGGTATTAAAACATATATTAGCTATCATTAATTTTTAACTGTAGATTCATTCTGAAATGAATTTTAAATACTGTAAATAGGCTTTATAGTATTATGATTATGTAACTACTATTGACTTGGTAATGTGGTTGGATTTTTGCATTTAAAAAAAGTATAATTCTTTACCTCTAGCAAATTTTTCTGCCTGAAGGGATATATGCATACAGGTAGAACAATAGGATTCTCTTTTCTTAAATGTGATCCTTGTTTAGAACCATATCTTCATTTGCTGTTTGAAAAATAACTTTTTAAAAGCAGTGTTGTTTTTTCAAGAACTTCCAATTTCATTAATTTTTATTCTTTTGACTGAAAACAGTTTTTGCCTTTCGTCATTACTAATGTACTCTAGCTTTTCTATCATTATGTCTTGAATGTGCTAATCAGTAATGATTTGTTACTAGATCCTTTGTTCTGTCTTATATAGAATTTCTTGAATTCCAATTTATGCCTATCAATTCCTCTTTCTTGAACCCTTCATTCATTTCGTTTGAGTAAAATTGTCTTCTAGTAATTAAAAAAAAAAACAAACAGAACATTTTCCGAATTCTAAAGTGCCTTTTTTTGCTTTCATTTTTCATTGATGATCATGTTGCCAGATAATTCAATATTCAAAATCATTTACACAGATGAAGATATTTTTTGATTGTCTTTCATAATTCAGTGTTGCTTATAAGAAATCTAACATTAATTGACTTTTTCAGGGGACCATTCTATGTTTTTCTAAGAGGGTCTTCTCTTGATCCTTGTTATAAAATTTAGCCAGATATGTCTAAGTATGTGCAGTTTTCTTTTGACCTTTGTGACATCTTTTATTCTGACTGAAAACTCCTATATTTATTTAGCCAGGGAACAACAGTTCATGCTATTTTTTAATTATTCCCTCTTTTCTCTTATCTCTGTTCTCTTTTTCTGGAAAGTATGTTTATTGATGTCAACTGAATTGATCTCTTTTTCCTCTTTATTTTCCTCTTCATATATTCTGTCATTTTAATCTTTTCCTCTACAGTAGGGGAATTGTTTCATTTTTTTCATTTAGTATTTATATTGATTTTGTTTTTATTTTCAGTTATTTTATTTTCTATGAATGCTTTCTTATTCTCTGATTGCTTTTAAGTTATAGAGGTATTTTTTTTTTTTGGATCTCTCTGGGAATGCTGGCTATAATTTGTTTCTGAACTTTGAATTTTCTGTTTTTTCTTGCTTTTGTTCTATTCATTATCTTTAGTGTTTACCATTTGCAAATATTTATTAATGAAGGTTTAAATGGATTTATATAGGTGGCTCGTTTTGGTTTCCTCTCTCATTGTATTACTCTTCTTTGAGTAATTGTGCTGTTGGCAAGGCCATGTAGATAGACAAACCTGCTCTCCTTACCTGTCAGTTAGGGAGAGAGAGTTGGAAAGGGAGCTTTGTCAGGCATTCACCTTCTTTAGGCCTTCTCTGGTGCTGTTGCTGACTTGAGCTATGATTTCCTCCATTTGCTTGTGCTATTCCATTCACCCGCTCTGCGCTTCTGCAAGTCTCTTATTTCCTTGCTGTTATTTCTATGATTAAAAGATAGGAGAAGATAACAGAGGGCAATATGTGTACCTGGTCCATCATCTTGAACCAGAAATTTCAGAAATATTTGAGAATATTATTAACTTTTTAAATCATAAAATTTTGTGAAGTAACAATATATAGGTGAAATTTCTATTTGATTATTTAAATTAAATTTATTGGAGTGACATTGGTTAATAAAATTATGTAGGTTTCAAGTATCCAAATATATAAAGAACTCATACAGCTCAACAATAACAAAAAAATCTAATTAAAAATTAGGAGAAGTATTTTAAATGAAATTACTTGTAAATTACTGCAGTGACAACTTGTAATATATGCCTGCAGCACACAAAACAATTAGGGACGTAGCTAATTATGTAACAGCCACCACCACATCTTAACATTTATTGAACACTTCTCATGTGTCAAGCACTGCTTTGAGTTACATTTATGAAATTCATTCATATACACAAGAATCTTGTTAGTTTAATATCACTCACTATTAACTTCCTTTTAGAGATTAGGAAACTGAACTTAGAACTGCTAAGATTTATGAAAGGTGAAACAGCTACTAAATGGCAGAGCCAAGATGCAGTTCTGTAGTCCAGCCCCTGAGCCTGCACACTTAATTACATCAGCGTGATGAAAATGTTATAATCACAAAAATAAAATTACATGTGAAAATTAAAAAGAAAAGTACCAGTTGTTTTATGGTCACTCATATAAAAACATTTAGTTTTAAAAATTTAGTAATAATTTTTTTTGAGAAGAGTTCTTCAAATGTGTTGCATCAGTGTTACTTTCTATGGCAAGAACATTAAACCTAAATCTACTCCCAGTTCTACTGTACACTGGTTCTGTAACTAGTATTAATTTATTTACCTTCTCTGCTCTTTAGGTTTCTTCTCTGTCACAAGTTCATTTTGTTCCTCATGAAATATGTGTTAAATGCTACTTTCTGGGCTCTATTCTAATAGTATGGGAGACCGCAATGAACAGAAGATAAAGTTATTTTCTTCAGGGAATTTATATTCTAGTGGGAAAAATAGTCCATGAGTGAATACAAACTCAATATAAACTTCTGTTTCCAGCAATGAAACTAGCTTGTTTCTGAGCAATTCTTCTATTTAGAAGTAGAAACCTGGGCAAAATGTAAAAAGTATCATCTGTTAGAAGACATGAGAAAGCTACCCAGGTAGCAAGATTTGTGGAAGTCAAAATCTTGGCGAGAAGGGAAACCTAAACAGTTGAAGCTTCTTTTTACCCCTTGCTGATTTCAATTCCAAAGGAGCTGCTGTGAGGCTGAGTAGCTGAGCAGAAAGGGGAGTCTGAAAAGCTGAGAAACAGACCAGGTTTTCAGCAATCAAAAATTGCAAATAGTTAAGGTTTACAAACCGACAAGCTCCCTTGCAACCCCTTCGGCTTTCCATTGAGACCCTGAAGGGTTACCCTAGAGGAGTAAGAATCAACCAGTAGTAGCCCAGGCCTCACAAGCAGTTTTGAATCAGCTCTGGGCCTTGAAGAGTGTCCCTAGTCCAGTTGAATGCAAGAGCAAAGGAGAACATATAGATGACTCTAAGCAATGATGAGGATGTTTTGGTAGAATAGAGAGTGGGGGAGGAAAATGCTAGTCCTGTTGAGGGTGTGTTGTATATATTGATTATGGAGTCCATATTGAATTGGAAAAGAAGTGAACACAAGAGAGGATCTGTAGACTGGGAGAATAGGAATGTCTTTAAAGCTGGAAGTCATGGTGACTGGATACAGGAAGTTGTGATCAGAAAGCTAGTTTTCCCAACCAAACAATTTAAGGACTGAGTGGTGACAGATTTAGATATGGCAAAGTAGTTGCTGAAGTAAAGAAGATAATGGAGCAAGAAGAAACCATGAAACGACACACAGTTAGGTTGTTGGAGAAATTATCCAAATTGAATGATGCAATTGCATGGAATTCTGGCAGGAAATAAATCGAGAGGAATTGAAGGCCTCTCTGAATGAGAAGTATTTGAAAAGATATCTAATTTGTTTTTTCTGAGGCTATTTCAACTTCAACAGGAAAAACATTCAGAAGTGGGGAAAAACCTTTATCTTTTGGTTAAGAATAATTTTTTTCTTCTCCTTATCAATGTTTTTATTCTTTAATCTTTAAGAAAAAAACCCAAAAGTTGTAATACTGCCATTTGTGACAACATGGACGAATCTTGAGATAATCATGCTAGGAAGAATAAATTGGAAAGAAAAACTTGAAAACCATATGATTTCTCTCATATGTGGGATTAAAACTGAAAGCAACAAACAAATATGACAAACAAACAGAGACATGGATACGGACAGTGGATATTTGGTTACCAGAGGGAAGGTGGGGAGCAGAGAGGTAGATAGGTCTAAAAGAGGTCAAATATTTGGAGATTGAAGGAAATTTAGGATGGTGAAACAAAATGCAATACACACACACATATAAATATATATATGACATATTGTCGAATTGTATACTTGAAACTTATTTGATTTTATTAACCAATGTTATCCCAACAATTTCAATAAAAAAAGAAAAAGACATAATTTGATGGGAAGAGTTTTCAGTTACCTTAAAGATTAAAAGTATTGAAAGAAGAAAACCTTAAATTTCATAGCTATTATTTTATTACAATTATAAGTAAATTGCTATTCTTCGGAGTAATTTTTGACAACAGAATAATGACCTAAGCTCACTGTGTAACATCTGGTATACCTTCTGTAGACTAAAAACAATTAGAATTTTTAATTAGTTTTGTGCAACATCTGCATAACAATTTGATTCAAAGCTAAATTAAATATTCTTTCTGCTTGTGGTGTAAAAAGATACATGCATGGCTTAAGAAACTGCCCTTTCCTTGAATGTATAATTTTAATATTGGCTTGTCTTTTCTGATTTGGTTATCATATTTAATTCATATAATTAATAGTATACATTATTGTATCTTAATACATTGTGAGACTCAATATCAGAATTCATTGCTTCATTTTCTAAACACTTCTTTTAACTGTAGCACTTGATTTTCTTGTCAAATTGTTTTTCAGAGTTTGCAAACAGTTTCAAATAATCCCCATATAATTAATTGTTGATGATATAATTTTTATCCTTCTGGCTTATCTTGAGCCATTGCCAGTGCTGTTTAGATCTTCTGATTAGGAGAGTCAGATGCAAACAGAAATATAATGGAGTGACCAGAAACTCTGGAGACAAAGTTGGATGCTCTTTTCTAATCAACACAGAGTCTAATCAACTCAGATGTCAGTTTTTAATCCTAGATTAATTATAATAATCTATGACAATCATTTTTATTGCTCTACAATAATTTTTTTAAACATTTTTGTTCTTCAATAGGATGCTGTTATTTAAAAAGAAAATGTAAATAAAACTTTTACCAAAATTGACAACAGTCTGTAGATGACTGGTACATGCTATTTACCTCTATTGCTTGTATATATATCTAAATGTAATTGACTTGGTAATAGTATCCCTTTGTCAATGCTAAAAGCTCAGCTATTACTTTTGTGCTTGTATAAAATTGTCTTGAAATACTGTACTCTCTCTGTTTCTGTTGCTCTAATTGCTGTGGGAATCTCTTTTTCATGTATATTTTGTAGGTCAGCGGTCCTTAACCTTTTTGGCATTAGGGACCTGTTCACTGACTTGCCCACTGCTCACCTCCTGCTGTGTGGCCAGGTTCCTAACAGGCCATGGACCGATACCAGTCTGGAGCCTGGGAGTTGGGGACCTCTGTTGTAGGTAACATGTCCGTGGTCTATGATTTCTTTTACTTTTTTCAGAATTTTTAATTCTCTTAATTTTGTCGTAAATTTGCATGCATATTTATTTTGCTGGTACAAAAAAACTTTGATGATTTCCAAAGCATTTCTAGAGACTTTGAATAGCTAGTTTTGATAATAATATGAACATATTCATGAAATATATGAAAACTTTAAAGTTTAGAGTAATCTATACTAGTTTATATCAAACTTTAATGTGCATTCTTATCACCTGGGGATCTTGTTATAAAAGTCAGGTTTAGATTTAGTAGGAATGAAGTGAATTCTGAGATTATGCATTTCTAATAAACTCTCAAGTGATGCATATGCTGGTAGTTCTTAGACTATAATTTGAGAAACAAAGATATAAATTACTTTCTGTTTTGATTGAATATTTTTTCATCATGTAAAACTTTGAATATTGTTGAGTATATTCATGTTTTCTAGTTGTAGATAATACACTATTATTCTATTACCATAAACTCCTTAGAAAAACAGTCTAATCTTGTTTATCTAGATTTTCCTCAGCCGCACTGGGACCACTTACAATCAGATTTATGCCCACGATACTTTCCATGAGTGTCCTCTTAATGTTCTGTATCAACCCACTCATCTCCAGAGCAAGATTATTTATACTCATTGCTTATAGAAAATTAAGGGATAGAGGGCAAAACTAAGCTTTCAAGGAGTCCAGGAGCAGCCTACACCAGAGTAACTGCGACAAGAGAATCTGTGGTGCTAGGGACATTCGTGTATAAGGAGCTGAACATTGTGTTTTGGAAAGGAGGGAATCCCATGTGCCAAAGTAGATATAATAGGATGAACACCTGTAGTTACACATGAGTATGTTCTTGTGCTGCTAGATAATGTTAAACCACACTGGTTGGATTCATATTAATACCTCACCCTTGCTTGTGAGGATTACCTTATACATATCTTGTATGTACATATCACACACACATATCAAGGAATTATAAGCTTAATCAAGTCAGCTTTATTTTCCTCTTGGTCAATTGTGAACCAGAGGACAAGTTATGATGTGCAGCACAGGTCAGCATGTAATCAATAACTATTTGTATACACATACAAGCACATACATATATATACACATATACATATTATTTATGTAATACATACCTACACACACCAATAATAATAGCCCACACCAGTTTCTGCAGCTTGCCTTCTCATTTGAACACTGAGGTCAATATATAGTCAGTTTCCATGGCCATTATTCATTTTTTTACATTAGACCTCCTTCTTATTAGCGTTGACAACTTTTTGCATTGAAAAGGAGTCTAACCATTGTAGTCCTTCTTTTGTTTTTGTTTTTGTTTTTGCTTCTCCCATGATATAAAACCCTATGAACCATTATTCATCAATACAGTGCTACTAGTTTCTCTCAAATCCTTGAGTTATAACTACTTATCCATGAAATGAACTAAGAAAAGTGATTGGCTGGAAGGGTACTCATTCCTCAGGAAACAAAGTAATACCCATATTCTAGATTGGATGCATTAGTTTAGATATCACGATATTACCTGTGAATTTTTATTCTCTCAAATAGCCCACAGTGATCCTTATACTTTTACAGGATTTTGGGGGGAGTGTAATTATATCAATATTTTGAAGATGATCTTAATAGCAGTAAAAAGATAGTCTAATAGTTTTTATAAATTAATGGGTATTTATTACTTTTTAAAATTTTTCTTGACTTTTTTTTTATCCATAGGAGATCTTATTTCAATTGATGATGAGATTTTCATAAGTCTGACATTGGTAGTTATCAACGATAGCTTCAAAAGGAAACTAGTTTATAATGTTTTTTTGTATGAATTTTTTTCCAGTAATTTTTACTGTGAGCACAGGCCGTTTAATAAAATGTTGACACATTACTGGTCTATGAATTGTCATGCCAAATTTGTAATTGCTAGATTTTGAAATAATTCCATATTATATTTTTATTCATTCAATCATTCATCAAATGAGTTGTTTAGAAATTCTTATCAACATTATGGTTTAATTCCATTTATCAATACATTGTGAATAGATGCAGCTCAGTTATCTTGTGGTGCTGCTCTGCATTTTATGAGGTTTAAAGTCATGGAGCACCACTCTCATTTTTCACAAATAATAGATGCACATGGTCATTAATCATTTATCAATCTCTGGGTTTTTTCCTCCCAAATCCCTCTTGCATTATAAGATGGAATTTCTGATAATGAGCATATACCAGAGACCCATAAAACAACTCAGTTGGTTCTTATGTTTTTCGCAGTACATTTTAATTTATTTTTACTTTTTATTTGTAAATCTATTTTTTCAAAGTTTAAAAAAATGCAAGATACAATTTTTCTTCTCCACCTTAGCTAAATATAATCATAAACCTGTAATTAATACATGCTATAAAGAATATATTTTAATAGAGAGATCAGCATTATATGCTCCTTATGAAAAAGAAAGGGCGTATTTAAATTAAAAAAGAAATCTTCCCTGGCAACATAAGCTCAAGTGGGTAGAAGTGTACAATTGATTTAAATACTCTGCCTGACTTGAGCATCATTATAAGCTTAAAATTTTGACCAAGCATATTTTAATCATCTTCATTTCATTCAAGAGTTTTTGGTTCCAAGAAACAGAAATCTACTCAAAGTACCTTAAATATTGAAGGATACACAAATATTGTATAAATGAAGTACAATAGGGCATGTTGGAGATAGTTGCTGAGAGGTTGGAAGTCACTAAGGACAGAGATGATGATTCTACCTCTCACTCTCTTCCTTGGGCCTCTAGCTTTCTGTTTCATCCTTGCTTCTATATATTTGCTCCAATATCCTCAAAGAAGAAGGAGATTCCTTTGCTCGCATTGGATTTTTTTTCTCTGCAATAACTAAAACTGTTACATAATCTTGATTATAATAACACAACTCTGTATGGTCAAATATCCACCCCTACTTCAATCAACTGAAACAGAAAAAGGAGCAAGACATGATTCAAACAGCCAAAGAACAATTCATACAATAGAGGCTGCTTGCAGACAAGTTTCCCAAATATGACTACTGCTGTAATCTGCTGTTTGATCTATATATATTTTAGCAATATAATAGTTATTCACAAGTAATGTTTTCTTTAATGAAAAGTGCATAGGATCTTGTATAATTTTAATGTGGATGATTTAAATTTTAGCCAATTATCTGTAAACAAGAAGTTGTTTAAAGTGTGAGACAACTACTTTGTAAATTAGCACTAAACGACAAAAGATAAGGTGCCATTTTAGTTTGGGTAACAAAATACCATAGACTGGGTAGCTCATAAACTACAAAAATTTATTTCTCACAGTTCTGGAGGCTGCAAGTCTGAGATCAGGGTACCAGCATGGTTAAGTTCTGTGAAGTCTCCCTTCTGGATTGCTGACTGGCAACTACTTATTTTATCCTCACATGACAGAGAACAGGAAGAGGAAGCAAGCTATCTAGTGACACTTATAAAGGCACTAATCCTATTCATGAGGGAGGGCTCCAGCCTCATAACCTGATCTCATTTATTTCCCAAAGACTCTACCTCCTGAAACCATCACATTGGGGAATAGAGTTTCAAATTTTAGAGTACTATCTTCAAAGTTCTTTACTGTGTATCTCGAGTTGGCTATTTTCCATTGTACTTCTTTCTTCTACAATGCTTTCTCTAGGTCATTTTCATCTCAATTGTACAAATTCATTTCTTTATTTCTATTATTTCATAGAAAGGACTTTTTTTTTTTGGTTCTATGAGAAATTTTACAAATCTGAGCAGGGCTAGTGCAGACTACCGGGCTTTATTCCAAAGAACGATGGCGCCATTTTGCTGCTTCCTTCAAGAAGAGCTCGGTACCCAGGTTCTTGTAATTAGGGTATATCTCCCAGGTCTCAATGGGTTGGTAGCAAGATATTTTCTATTCTGTTCTGTAATATTAGTGATTTCTAATCCACAACTTAATTTTGACTTTGTTAATTTTTTTAAAAAAGAAAACCTAATCGGTGGTAATTCTCGTTACTTTGCATTTAATCAGGAATAAATGCACTCTTCTTGAAATTTTTTGCTGGAAAAGCAAAATAATTTATAGGTAAACTCTTAAAAATATTCTCTTCATATAGATATCTAGATAAAGGAGTGATTTTATTTATTTTCGTTTACAAATCATTTCTCTTTAGTGTTCTTTCTTATGATCAATTTCCATGTACATGTAATTGATTTGACTATATTTAAATTGAGTGCATTTAAATTGATAAAATATAATTTTATGTGCAACTTTCAATAACATGTAATAAGATTAGAGATAAAGTAATTGCTTTTCATTCTCCTGGCTCTCCTTATCAACAACATTTTATCTGTGATTTAATATTAATTGACATTGGGTCATGTGTGATATCAAAATAAAAAGTACATTTGTGCTAATGATGATGATTGTACATAAATATCAGAAGATCGATGTTTTTTATCTGAATACTATTAAATATCCTATTACATAATTCCATGGAAAGTGTATCTAAGATTTAATTGCAATTTATGTTGTTAGATTGTTTACCAAAAGATTGCAGTGATTCATAACCCCATCAGCAATGGATAGAATGTCTTTTTAACTCCTTGACAGCATTTATGTTATTGTTCTTTACAATCTTTTTTACTTAGAATGAAAAAGTTGTTCATTGCTGTTTTAACTTGCTTTTCCTTTGCTAATAGTGAGATAGATCATCTTTGGACAAGTATATCGATAATGTACATTTCCTCTTCTGTGAAAGTCCAATTTGTATTCTTGCTTAAATTTTTTTATTAGTTTGCTGTTTTCATATAAATATATAGGTACTTCTTGCAACTTATTTATATGCAGAGATTTTGCAATTATGTATCCCAGCCTGTCATCGTTCTTTTTTTTTTTTTCCGTTTAAACAATAAGTTTTCTGTAGTAAAGTAAGTCTGTCTTTTCCTTTATGGATTTCTTCCTGTTCCTTTTTAAAAGATTCCTTCTAATTCAAGTTAACTTTTTTTAGTTTTTACATTTAAATACAAGGATATCATTCACTTTTACAAATAAAGACATAGAGACTTAGAAAGTTCAACAACTTTGTTAATGAACTCCATAGCTCTTTTCAATTACTAAACACATTTGCTATATTTATTATAATTATTGTAATAATGTATGGCATCTGTTCTAATAAACATCTGTTATCAGATACCTGGCACCCTTTTTCCTTCTTGCTGTTTAAGGGCCCTAAATCTTTTTTAGCAAACCACACTTTTCAATCATATACTATTTGATTTTGTTCCCAAGTCCAAATCAAACTTGATTGGGTAAGTTAATCATCACATCTCATTCTAGTCCAATTAGAGCTAGTAGATCTTTAGGGGATGTTGAGGTGGCGTAGGAAGGCTAGCAAAAAAAGAAGCCTTTCACCTTTCCTCTTGTTTCGGTAATTCTAAGATGTAAAACTTAGAATCTCTGTAACCATCTTGCTACAATAATGAAAACCAGCTAAAGATGGAACACTTAAAAGAAGCATAGCCCAGACATAGATGTTATGATCCATGAGGTGTGAATCATGCCCCACCTGAAGCTGGGACTTGTCCTATCAATGGAACATTCAGTTAAAAATGCCAAAAAATTCCTTTTTATATTAAGCCATATTCAAATGGGTCCTCTCCCTATATATATCACAATGAGAATCTCAAACTTAAATGTCCTAACACAGTTTGCCTTTTGAACTTTCTTAATCTAAATATTATTATATTTAATTTATCATATAAAAGCTTATTTTTAAATTTTGAAATACTTTTTTTTAAAGAGAATAGCTGCTCTTTAATACTATTTCAAAATTTCTCTAAGTATTTCAACTTGATAGTTAGATGATATGAAACTATAACTCATATGAAAGACTGGAGGAGGCACATTAACATTTATTGAATGTTATTTCATTTTTAATTTATGGCATTTTGGCTAAAAGTAAAAAGCACTTGCCACTCATATTTTATGAAAAATCATGGACTGATCTAATTGTAGAAATATAAATGTTAATAAAAATGATAATATCCTTGAAACTAGGGGTTATGTGACAGCCAAATTTTGACAACCTCGTTCACCCAGCAGAATGCCTTGTCCTCTGACATACAGTATTGGCTAAATCTATTTGAATTGTTTTTATGCTGCTAGTCACCTACTCTTTATTGGAGTTTTTATAGGTCAATATGTGAAGCCGACTTTTGGGAAATGTAATTGGGTAACTGACCTTGGGGCCTTCCAATTGCAATGGCATATACTGTAACTTCAATAGAAAATGCGTAAATAATGGTGAGATTCAGAAGGAAATTGAGGTTGGGGATGGGAGTTGCCCAGGAAATTATTATTCTGGAGAAAAAAACAAAAATTTTTTTGTAATGTTTTCTGTTCAAGAGAAAGTGTCAGAAACTAGATAGTAAAAAAAAAAAAGAAAAAGGAAAAGAAAAAAAATAACTAGATATGTGTGTAGAGCAGACCTTTGAAGGAAGGATTGAAAAAGGATATTATAAATCTAGGTGATGTATTCTTGGAAGAAGGAACTTGGCTGTTTCAACAACTTATTCATCAGCATTGTTCACTAATGTCTTCACTTTAAGGATTTATTGGCAACTAAGAAATATATTTTAATAGTAATGAATCCAATTAGCTTGTGTTTTGGTGCATTAGAGGAAGTGTGACTTAAAAGGAGCTCTTCTCTTTTTAAATTTTTTAACCAATTAACAATAGCCTTTAAAAGACTCTTAAAATATCCTGACTTTTATTTGTGAATGATGACTTTTCATTAGTATAAAGACTTGTTTGAAGACAACCAAATATGATTATATATTTCTTACTAAACATATTTATTTTATCCATGCAACTATAACAAGATTTTTCCTTTTAATTTCACTCTCTCTAAAATACAGCAATGTTTTCCATTCTTGGAGAGGTGAAATACAGGCTGTGTCAAATCAATACGTTAATTTGAAAACATTTATATTTGCATAAGTTTAACCTTAAATAATTTCTGGAAGTGACAAATTTGTCAGAACTGGTTTAAGTTATGACTCCTGTTCACGGCAAGAGTACTTTTTAATGAAATAGTACCAGATGAGATTAAAAGGGACTGCTTTTGAAACACTTATTATCTCCCTCCCTCTGTTTTTTTTTTTCAAATAAAAATATTTAATGTAATCATCTGCATAACATATTATAATGTATATATATAGTGATGAATGTACTGAAGCATATACATTCACATTCCTATTTTTACGGTTTACATAGAAATAGTACATACAACTCAAATGCTTCTTAGCTGTAGCAATCTCTGTTATTTGAAATATTCCAAGATAATTTTTCAGTAGACAGTTGGTTAATACATGAAATAAAAGTTTATATATTAAACAGTCAACATGTGATAGCAGTCATACGGCACATAACAAGGTTTCAGTCAGTTAAAGACTCTTTCTGGTAATCTGCCCAGTTAGTAAGAATGATTATAGGTCACCATAGTTTACAAACTGTGCTTGAATTGGTGACCTTCACAATTGCATTCTGTTTTTGCAAAACTATTACAGCATGCATAAGAAGATTTTTTTTCTATTAGAATTATGACCTTAATGCTAGCAATTCAAAGTGATATTTTACTTCTCCAATTAAAACATACCTTGACATATGATTGTACTGTGAAAGATGACAAGAGTGGAGCCATGTTAAAATGGAGCCAGAACAGTCATTTTAGATGACCTGTCCTGAATTTCTTTTCATCTTCCGAACTGGATCAAACCACCAGCACTCCAAAAATCTGTAAAAATTAGAATATCCTGTTTGTAAGAATTGATGAAACTGGAGTTTGCCAATGACCAAATTGTTAACCAATCAGTGAGGTACAGGTCTAGCCTTTTGCTTGATGACAGAATCTTAAGCCAGTCTATGAAATACAAATCTAACCTTACCTCTTTTGAACTCTTCTTTAATACAACTTACTTCATCTTTCTCCCTTTTTTCCATAATTACTTTGAGACCTTCTCCTGTGGGGTAGGGGTAGATGTTGAGGGGCACTATTTGAGCTTCTGCTTGAATCTATAATTCCTTCATCCCAAATTAAGCTTTTTGTTCAATTATTACCTCCTAGATCTTTAGGTTGATCATGCCTTACAGCTCTAATGTCACCATTGGGGGTGATCTAAGTCCCTCCTTGCCCCTGTGGCACCGGGGACCTCTGTCCTTTCCACTAATGCGGTGAAGAATTACAGATCAGAGAACATTAGGAAAAGTAAGATTTATCGTAGTATGTTTCAGGAGAGAAATGGACTATACCAAAGAGGGCTATAGCCTCACAGAGGTAGGGAGCTCTGTCTTATATTTGGGCCCTGATGGGTGGTTACAAGGGTGATGCGAGCTGATTGATGTGTGAAGTCATTTTGATTGACAGTTGGCTGTTATATAACCTATTGTTAACTGCACGTGTTCCTTCCCAGATTCAGTCTATTATAATTAGATTCATGAACTTCCGGGAATATGCATGACATTATAATGATGGTATAATAAGGCTGAGGTGAAAAGGTCAGAGTACTCCTTCCTGCACAAGCGTTTGTTGCTGACCTAAACTGGTTACTATGCTCTGATCGTTTCTTTCCTTGTATTCCAGGATGTAGGAGTACTATTATTTGAAAACTGAGTTTTTCTCTGGGAGAACTGAGGGGCAGACTCTTCGGTTGGGCTATTAGTGTTGTCTTTTCTGTGGTTACAGAGCTTGGCCTTTGCTCCTGTCACTCATAGCTACCTAACTTCCTAACACTAACATGTTATAAATCTTAATAGAAACATTCAAAGAGCAAATGTTTATATTTTGTACCTAGAAAATGTGAAGTTTTAAAGAAGGAAATAGATTGGTAACAGGTAAATTCTAATATACTAGTATAGGCAGTCTTTCAGTTTTGTTTAGTATGTACATTTATAACTCTAATACACAGTTGAATAAAGTATTTATATTGCCATGTTTATTTGGAAAAAAAATAGTGCATATAATTTCAACCCTTTCACTGTGAGGTAGTGGCAAAAGTCTGCTTTGGTGACAGAAAAATGTGGCTCAATTATGAGATTTGTCAAATACTTAAACTATTGATGCAAAATCAGTTTATAACATGTGGTCATATAAACTGCCTTAATACCATGTAGAATATTTTAAATTACATGTTTAGCCAAAGTTGTTTCTGATGAACACTTAATCAGAATATTCTACAGCCATTCTGCAAATATTTCTTTAAGTAACAAATAAAATATTCTGTTCTTTTAGTATGTGTGCTGCCGAAGTGAGCACAAAATATTGTTCTTTTAATTAATTCAAACTAATATTTATCTTTATTTTATGTTAGGATCTTTATAGTTATTCTATTTACAGTACCACCCACCATTGCATAGAGGAGATGTCTATAAATATGAAATAAAGACAGAAACTTATAGAAAATGAAATAATTATTGATGTTAGGAACAATTTATGTTGCCTAACTTAACAAATTCAATAATTTCTTAAAGGAGTTTGAAAATTTTTAAGATTCTGCATTTATTAAAGTCTAGTACGTGCTAGTTCCATACTAGCTTTTAAGTATTCAGACATTAAAGGCTTAGTCCTTGACCTCCAGGAGTTCATAGGAAGAAAAGAAATTAACTACTTAGTACAGTTAAAATTCTAAATATTAAATACATACATAAATGCAAATAACAAGAGAGGAATTCCTAAGTGAGCCTGAGGGTAGAGTTAAACAGAGAAAGTATTTTGATAGGGATGATTTGTTAAATGAATTATTTTATAATTTAATCTAGGATTTGGGTGTGGGTTGGGTAGGCGAAAGAATGTGGATGATGATGAAGGAAAGAAAAGAAAAAGGGTGATGTTTCAGAAAGACCTAGAAATGTAGAAAATCATATTTATAGAGAGAACTACAAGAGACTGAATACGTTGGAATAAAACTTTCTTGTGAAAAAGATCTGCAAGAAATTAAATATTGTTAGACCAAAAGTAAATGTGAGAGATAAGATTAAAGTGGTAGGGAGAAGCCAAATCACAACTGATGCTGTATGGTATTCATAAAAATAAGTTTGAACTTTGTCTTATAGTTAACTTGGAGTCATTGATAGATTTTAAGCAAAGGGATGACATGATGGCATGCATTTTAGAAAACAGGGCGGGTTAGAAATTATTAATATCGGAGGCGGAGAGACAAGATATAATAGAAATTCTACAGAGAAGCAGAAATCCTGCACTAAGTTACCTTGGGGATAGAAGAGCCTAGACCATTGTGGAAGGATTTTGGGAGTAAAATCTAGATCGAATGCTTAGAGTGAAGATGACATAGAAGTCTAGGTGTCCAGCTTGGTTCATTGAGTGGATGGTAGTATTGTTTCTTAAAATTAGGAGCACAAGAGGAAGACTGGATTGTGGGGTTGGGGAGACAGATAATGAATTTAATGCATAAAAAATGAAGATTACTAATAGAAAATTAGGTATATATCTGAAGCTCAGGAAAAATGTTTGAACTTTGAAGATGTAATTTGGGAGTCACAGTCACCTAATATTTTTATGTTTATTCTTTTGTATTTCTATCATTAGAAAGGGAAAATTATGCTCCTGTGGGATTTTAAAGTTGTCACCTGAGTAATATGTGAAGGGATGTTTTTCTTATTTAAGCAATATATTAAATATCGAAGGCTTATGAATAATTTAAAATACTTTTAGTTAGTTCATTTCCTCCTTTTTATCTTTATTAATAGAACATTTATATGTTGTCCATTACTTATCAGTCAAGAAGACACATCCTCATGTGCTTTTATTAACAGGAAATTGAATGCAGACTATTACAATGGAGGCCTATAGTAATTTAATATAAAAATGACTTAGATGATTGGAAACTTTAAAATCATTTTTAAGCAAAACACTAGCCATCTCATATATTTCTGATTATTATTGGTATGAAAACCCAAAAATACAATATAATGACATTCTGCTAAAATTTCCTATCCATTTTGAGAAAGTACAATTGAATAGCAAAGTATAAGTATAATCAATCCTCATATGAAGGTTTTCACATGGCAGAAAATTCCTGGTTTAGAAAAATGAGTTCAAATTTAAATGATAATCTATCACCTATTTCTTGAAATGGAAAGCCTTATTGCTGATAAATATTTTTTTCAAATACTATTTATTAGATTTTGTAGAAAAATAAACAAAAATATAGCATATTGTTTATTAAATTCAATAATACTATTTTGTGAACAAAAAAGAGAATAACAGGATATTACTTGATTATGGTTATATATAAATTTTCCTCAGTTCTGTTGGGCTAATGTAGATTGTCCAAACTTCATAATAGCATAAAATTAGATCACAATGTGGTTGAGCAAACAGAAATACCTCTGCATTATGATTTTATATAACCTTCATATATCCTAATAAATATACCCTCATAATGGAAATATTTTGTCTATAATTTACTTTGCTAAATATTTGTAGATATTTTATCGATAAATAAATGGAAATCTAATTTTTCAAGTTAGTTAAAAGATTTCTGAATTTTAATTAACTATCAAAATTGACTCCTAATTCCTCTCAATATTGCACCTTGTAAATTGCCCCAGATTTCATAACACAAATTGGAGAAATGGAACCATGACTGTAGCTATGACTGTTGTAAATCAAGTTTATTTAGCCATTTCTTGTGCCTGAGTAGACCCTGCTTATCATCTTTCCTTCCCCAAACTTTATCGTAGCTTAATCATCCCTTGAGAATAGTTTCCCTTGAACATTTAGGTTTACAAATTTTGTCATCTATAACTCAGGATTAATAGTATTCCCTGCCATTCTTTTCATATCTACATAGTTATGAAACTCTGAAAGTATTAATGTTCTTATCCTGCTCCTCAACCAACTCAATGGTCAGAAAAGTGAACATTAACATAGAAAAGGTCAGAGCACTCACCATGGCAAACATGCTAGAAAATGGCTGGTTTCCTACAAAGGCTGTAACACCTAAAGGTCAACCGTTTTTACATATGACTGAACCACATTTTTGTTCTGTATTCTGGTCATCTTTTTCTTCCAGACCATAGAAAGCAGTAAGGTATGCCACTTAAGCTGTATTACATTTTGGAGTACACATTTTAAAATCAGTTCATTATCTGCTTTAGTTTAGAAAAGATTATTTAATTTTGGCCTTTAAAAAGACCCTGTTTTGAAAAATTTTCAGTAATCTTTCATACTTCCAGGAACACTTCTGCACAAATTCTAGTTTCTGTATCTTTTGCCAATATTGATTAGTAATTTTTAGCAATATGCTTCAAGGGAAAATAGTGCCTCTAAGAGAGGAAGGCCACAAGGCTCAATATTAGGGATGAAATTCCAATATATATCATAAAATTAAATCATTAATTACAGTAGTTTTACATCTCTGATGACATTTTAAAAGCTTACCACATTTAAAATTCATGGCTCCATATTTCTCATTTATGTTTGAAATTTTATTTGTATTAAAAAAGTAATGCAAATTAAAAGCTTTTATCACTAAAAGTTAGGACTTAAGCATATGAAAACAATTTTTAAAAGGACCTCTAATTCCAGATGTATGAACATAAAACAGTGTTTTACACTGGAACTTGAAGTATATATAAAATCTATAAACAATGACGTGCACACACACATACATATATACGTAATCATAAAGATCGGTCTACCTGATTTTACTCACGTGTGAAATGAAGACCTTTAAAAGGGATCTTTGATTGAATTCATCTAATATTTTAGCTATTAGGTCCGTCTGATATTTTAGCTGTCTACTAGGAAAAGTAAAGATTTATAATTCTATATACTAATATTTGCTCTGAAACATCTTCATAAAATTTAAAAATTTTATAAAAGCTGCATAGTCAGTAAGTCAAATTATTAGTTGAAAAATGCAAATATATTTAATAAATCAAATAATTATGTCCTTGTCCTGCTCCCTGATATTCAATATTCTGTGATACATCTGTCAATCTTAATAATAAGGGTAATAGACTAGATGACTTCTTAGTCCCTTTTAGCTTTAAAGTTGTATTGAGACCTGTGGGAAGTCCCTCTTTGCAAGGAGGATCTTCAGTTGCAGATAAGAACTGTTATCCATGTCTGTTCTCCACTGAAGGAAGTTCAAAGTTTGAATGGCGCTAATGAAGCTTCTTGCTGTGCAACACAGAGCAAGCAATTTGAGCAGGCTGATATGAATGAATCTCTAAAATGGAATAACCACTTTGTCAAGCTGAATGTACTGTTCTTGTAGCAGGTAGGTAGCACTTAGAGGAGAGGCCCTTTCTCCTTTTCTTCTTCCATTTGAAGGCAGCTCTTCTAACAGACAAGTATAATATATGGTAATGAATTTTAATGATTTTTAAAACAATACCAGTCTCCACTTTAATAGATACCACCCCATTCCATCACCACCACAATGTTTGTCTGAGTTTTCTAGATCTTTTTTTTTTTTTAATCTGATTAGGGAAAACAGCCTAAATTTATTATTATTTTTTTCTACTTGGACAAAAGCACTTAATTTTTCCATTTCTCTTTCAAAGATTAGCCAGTATCTTTTTCTGGACACTGCCTCAAAAGTAAGAAAAAACATTTAGAACTCTGCTTCAGGGTGTACATGCTTCTTGCTGTTTTCACATGTAACTTGTAATGGCCCTCCAGATATAACTCTGTGTTTTCCTATAGGTCCATGTCCTTTTCTGACACCTGATCAGGTGCTTTGTAATAAGGTGCTGGATCCACCGTGGTCAAATTTATGGAATGTTAATCACAAATTTGGCCATCAGGAAAATGCCTTTTTCCTTCTCCATTTATTTCTTAGCCCATTCATTTATGTCTCATTTGTGTTCATGAGCCCTTAAGATGACTTGGCTTTTAAGTTAACAATATACTTTTAAATTTGTTTCTACTTGAGAAATTTTCGATATTTTTACTTTTAGAATTTAAGTAATGTGAAGTTTGTATTGTTCATATTTGGGTATTGATTGAAGATTTGCTTCAGTGTTGTTAAGTCTCTCATTTGCCAGTTTCGTTGCTAATATTTTCTCGGGAATTCTTCAGAATGATTTTGTCTTTTCTAGACCAGCTTCTTCTACATCCCTGTTAGCTAATGGTTTTACCCTACCCAGAAAATCAAATTTTAGACTTCTCCTACTCCATCACTTCTCCCACATCTTATCAAAAACCAGTTCCTGTGGCTTCGATTCATATACGTATTTAATGTGTCACATTCTTTCCATCTCTACTCCCACTGCTAAAGATCAGACTCTCATAATGTCTCACACACATTAGTTCAGGGGTCTTTCATCTCTCCAACCTTAAACTTTCTCCTTCATCTTCCATCTAATTTCTGCTTTCCACCTAGTAATCTCTCAAAAATCTGTCTTCTAAATCTCTTAGAGCTCCCTATCATTTGCCGATTTCAGTCCAAACTTATCAGAATCACATATGAGGCACTCTGTGATCTGATCTTGAACTAATATACGATACTTCCTCCCTATACTTTGTATTTCTTTACAAATTTCGTGCTTTGTTACAAGAAAACCACTTGGAGTTCCTTCCTATGACCATGTCGTTTGGTGCTTTTGTGCCTTTTCTCTCACTTTCTCCTCTGCCTGCATTATTCTTTCCTTTTTCTTGACCTGGCAAATCCCTATTTATCTTGTAAATCTCAAGTATCATTGCTTCCTGAAAAATTTCCTATTTCCCTTTGCATTCTCTAAATGCTCCCCTTTCTGTGCTCCCAATACATATTACTGTAATCAGTCATTTTACATTTCTAAGTGCTGCAGTCCTGGAGGCAGATACTTGGAAAATGTATATCTGGGACTTGATATAGGGCCAGACACATAGGAGACAACCAGCAGGTGTTTTTGAACCAAACTGAATTGAACTTTCCCCTTCTATTTAAACCTTCATCTTGAATATGGAAGCTGTTTTAAAACATATTCTCATGTTTTCACGTAATTTTTAATGTCTGAATACCATAGGGTTATAATTTTGGAATTCACTTGATATTACAGTGTCCATTTCCATGTCTGTCTATCATCTATCTATCTATCTATCTATCTAATCTATCATCTATCTATCATCTGTATGTAAATTAGCTTAAGGTTTTAGAGGGCTTCTTTGACCTTTGATAGTCAATGTTTGACATATTACAAATGTAACCATACTGTTAAGTATAATAGATGAGTTTCCTGAGGGGAGGGAAATCATACTTAAAATTTAGATGATAATCTGGAAGTGTGATATAATTTAACTTTTGAATTGTGCAAATGATAAGCTGCTATCCCATCAAAAATAAGAATAGCAAACTTAAAAGAATTCTCATTATCACCTCTGAACTCCTCCTACCTCCAGTGTAACTGTCATGTAATTAGTTAAAACTCACTGGGGTATTGTGACAATTTTAAGTCATGTGATTACTTTCATTAATAGTATCATTTTTTTTTTTTTGTCTAATAACAATTAGATTTATCCAGCTGGAAAAAGTTAGACAAAGACAGATAGACAGGTGACTCTTTATTGTCAATTAGTTTAGGAAGAAACACAGCATATATCAAACTTGACACATTTTGCAATTTCTAAGATTACTTTAAAATGTTTTATGTGGTAACTGTCAGAAGTTTAGATAATTTAAGTTTAAGGTAGTTATGGAGCTAATAGTTTTAGAATTTTCTTGTTATACCACATAAAGATCTTTGTACCACCTTTTAAAGTCATAATGCTAGAGTAGAAATATGTAATTCTGGACACCGAATGAATTATATTGTAACTTTAAGTAACAGAGTAGACTTTTAGTTCCAAGTAGGCCCTAGGCCAACAAATATTAGAAAGTAAACATTCTGAGGTTTGTTTACTCTATCCCTTGAACATATTAATCAAGTAATTCTTGAATGTAAATGGCAGAAATCACTGTTGTGAAAATTAGATGACAAAATTTATTAAAGTTGAATGTATTTATTCTACAACTTATTACGTTCATTATCAATAATATATTAAAATGTACTTTGATCATCATTGTGTACCATATCAATGTGCTTTTGTGCTTTATTAGCAACTGACTGAAAATGTTTATCATATGTGTCTCCTCAAGATAGCTCATTTTGCTATTTAATGCCAAATCAAAAAAGCTAAATTACCAGTAATGTTTCTTTATTTTACTTCTTATTCTGGCAAATTCAAAGATCAAAGTGATAATGTATCAGATAAATAGAAAAATACATTTTAATTTAATAAGCAAAAGGCCAGGCACATTTCTCTGTAGGGAATAATAGCTCCTTGATTGAAGGCAGAAGGAGGTTGTAAGCTTTTGGGTATAGTGCAGAGCTTTTATATTCTGATTGGAACCTAAATAACTGTGGTATCCTTGCTTCTCTCTTAAAATATGATTTATTTTAAAACTTTGGTTTCTCTAGGATTCTTCATGGTTAACTTTTATTAAAATAGCATTTTAGGTTTCCATTTAAACAGACTTGTGTCAGTTGTAAACTTCACTTCAACTCACACTAGAATTATTTCAGAATTTACTCACTTTTGAGAAGAAAATTTGACAATATGACATAGAAATTCTCTAAATCTAAGATTTCTCTCTCACCTAAACTTCAGATATTATTTTTTAGACTGAAATATAAGAATATGATTAAACACATTTTCAAAGGAAAACAACCAGAATTCAAAAGTTTCAGTTTGGATGCTCATTTACTTATTTTTGATACTGGGGAAATTATGGTAAATTATGATTAAAAACTCTAAGAGGTATTCAGTAAGCCTAGTGGGTTATTTGATATTAGAAGATCAGGACAAGGAGATTTATGAAAGCCAAAGGCACAAAGTCAGTGAGCTCCTAGATGATATACACCAATTATGGGGACAATGCTCCTGGCTCTCCTACTTAATGTTATTAGAACTTCAAAATTAAATACATTTCCGTAACCTCTTAGTTTCTTTTCTGGTAGAGAGAATGTCTATTCAGCTAAACAAAGGGCTGGAGGTTAACAAAACATTTTGCTGAGCCTTGTGAAAATAAAATGGCCACAATGCAAATACAAGACATTACATTTAAAGATACTAAAAAATGACTTTTAGATAGGTACAAACTGGTATGAGAATTGGCGTCAGTAGTACTTGGTGCTGCCCAAGGCTTTCCAAATTAAAGATGGCAGTTCAGTAGAGCCTTCCTTATAAACGATTTTGGTGCTTAAACTCTGATTTATTTTTAAAGAGATTCATTTACTCCTTCATTCATTTATATACATATTTATGTGTTAAATTATTATGTAGCTATTGCATGAATTTTTGGTCAAGCAATTTGCTGGTCACTGGGGATACAGTGTTAGCTATACATTCCAGATCTCTGTCCTCGTTGAACTTAAGAGTCTACCTACAACATATGTTATAGATAGTGCATGCATTTTTATGACTTTGCATCCTTAATTTACTTGGAAACCACAATTCTACAAACATCAGAATATTTTAAGAACTTATTTGACACAGTTATCAAAGGTATACTGAATCATGTGTACTAAAACACATACACAGTAATTTCTGAATTTTAGAAATTTGCTAGAAGTTAGCATTTTAATTAAAATATTATTTTGATATTGATATTTGAAAGTATTTCTTTTATTTTCTAAAGTTAATTTACTGAAGTATTATTTTTGGCCAGTTATATGCAGTAACTAAAGTCTGCAGGCTTTGTTTCTCTGAAATCTTGACAAATACCTCTATTTAATAAAGATATTACTACATATTATGCAAATTATTTTATCAAATGGTTTCCAATATTAGAATTAATAACAATATTTCATGTGTACACTGAGTGATTTTAAATGCCTTTTGAGGTAATCAAATTAATCTTTCTTAATAATATGTCAAGCAATATGGTATTGGTTACAGAGGAAAGACTGCCAGATGCCAGCTTCACTGGAATGTAAAATTCAGAACACTCAGAGTAGCAATGATGATCACTGGGAGAATTTCAGATGGTTTAAGACTGAACCCAATTAACTTTTGAGACTTTAATGAAGTGTTGTAAGAATAATCTGAACAACTCATGAATTGTTTCTTCTATGTTCTATATTGTAATTTTTGTTCAAAGGAAGTTTTTCAGAGTAAAGTCGATCAATATCTCAAATGAAATAAGAAAATTAGAATTGTGCCTAATTTCTCTTTTATTTTTTTTGTTAAGGGGTACTGATGAAATATAATTAAATTTTGGTATGAGTCATCATGTTACATAAACTTGGTGGGAAAGTAAACTGTAGACAACCTAGTTACTTACTAACTTTGAATATGAAATATGAAATATTTAACTCAGAAAGTTCACCTTTAGAAAGTATTAGATTAATGTCATCTAAATTGAGCAAATATGTATTAGGAAAGATTATGTCTCTTCAGTGTCATTCTGTTGTATTATTAAATACTTGTGATCTGTTTATTCTTTAAGAAGAAACAATTACAAGTAAAATATTCTTTTCAGAATTTAAGGACTTGGTGAACAAATATCATTTTAAAACTCAGTTTATTTGTAATAATATGAAAATATAAATAGCCTGATGATTACAGAGGGCGGAAAAAGAGGGACAAATATCATGAAAATATTTCTAGAGGGCTGAATGAGTATTGTGTACTTTGTCTTGCCTCCTCTCTTAAATATCACCTATAGATAACTTGTAATTCTAAACTATCACCAGAATTATTGAAATAAATTATTGGTTAAAAGTTCACCCTTAATTTTTGTTTCTCTTTACTTTTTTTCCTTTTAATTTACTTGAATTTGGTTTATATAAAACAGTGGGAAAATTGAATAATTGTAGTTTCTTAGCCAATCCCCTTCCCACCCCCCACTCCACCCCAGAGAGAGAGAGAGAGAGAGAGAGAGAGAGAGAGAGAGAAAGAGAGAGAGAGAGATTATTATAAAGAATCAAGATCTGCAGTCTACAAACCAAAAAAGCCAATCATATAATTTCAATCTAAGTCCGAAGGTCTGAGAAACAGGAGAGCCTACAATACAGTTTAAGTTCCAATGTGAGTCCAAGACTGAAGGCAGGATAATACCCTGTCCTAGCTCAAAGACAGTCAGGCAGAGAGTGTGAATTCTTCTTTATGCAGCCTTTTGTTTTATTCAGGCATTCAACAAATTGGATGAGGCCTAACCATGTCAAGGTGAGAAATAAGCTTTACTCAGTCTACAATTTTAAATGTTAGTCTCATCTAGAAACATCTTCACAGATATAATGTTTAAACAAATATCTGGGTACCCTTTGACATAGTCAAGTTGACACATAAAATTAACCATCACAAGTCACACACACACACACATGCACGTACATACTCTGCAGTTCAGATTTGCATTTTATTCTTCTTCTCTGAGGAGGACTATAGAATCTTGAGGATTATCTAGATTTTCAGTTATGGAGTCTCTCTATCTTCTTTTATCTCTTCTATTTTCTTAAGTCATTCAAAACCACCAAGGTTAGAATCAATTTTGCCTTATCGCCATGAAAGCTTTGGACTTCTGGGTAAGATCCACAAAGGTATTCCTCTGCTATTTGCTTAACAAATATTATTAACAAGTCCTTCAATCTCCAGGCACTGTGATAGGCACTGGATCTGCCTCATCTGGCTAACTGGAAGTATAGATAAGTTCAAAGTTAACTATTATTCAGTTGTAAATTTTATACACCTCCTTGTTGCTATAATTTGATTTTTGATGACAATGTGGTAAATAGGAATGATAATGTACAATTGGTAGAAGTACAAATTGTCTGGATTGCAATTTGGCAGTACTTGGTGAAGTTAGCATGCATATCCCTTGGACTTCAATTATTGAACCACAGAAAAATTTTGCACAAGTACAAAAATATACTGTGTCTCCCTCTCTGTTTTTATCATAGATTTAGGAGCTAGATACAACTGAAATGTGCAGCCCTAGGATATATCATGAACTACTATGAAACAGTTATAACTAAATATTCATAAAGCAATATGGCTATTTTTATTACATAGTTTTAAGTAAAAAGTATGATAAACACAATTCCGAGCACCTTAAATCTGAAACAAATCATTTAAAAACAATAGTAAATATTTAAACTATTGTTAAGTAATGTTTACCATTCAAAATTTCATGGACTTACAACACCAAATACTAATTTCTTGTTCATTTACATGAGAACTGCAGGTCAGCCCTGATGGGCTCTGCCAATATCTTTCGATGTGTTCCAGATGAAGGAGCAGCCTCTATCTGAGGCATAGTGAATTTTTCATTAAAATCTGCCTCCTTCTAGTCTTTAAAACTCCATGAAGTGAGGGACAGAGTCTGTATTTTTCTTTCTGTAAAATACTTTATATCTTTTACTCTTTTTTTCCATTGTATTTTTGTGTTTTTATTACTGATTCAAAGGGAATTTTAAAAATGCTTTTTATGCTAATCTTTTGTCTTTATATGCATTTTTCATCTCAGTCTGTGGCTTGTCTTGTCACTTTGATTATGTTGTTTTGATGAACAGTCATGTATTTTTAAATTTATTTAAATTTAAATTTATATAAAGTTAAAATTTTAAGCATCTTTTATAAGTTATAATCATTTTATTGAATGAATTTTCCAGCTCACAGCAACAAAGATATTTTCTAATATTTTCTTACAAGAGCCTTAAAACTTTCCTTTTCAGCATATTGTATTCAATCTACCTAGAACTATTTATTGTTTAGCTGCTTTGTTTTTGGTGTATTTGTGTGTGAAATGAGGTAGACAGCAAGCAAACTATTTAAAGAATAAACAGATAATATTAGATTTATTCTGAAAATGATACATAGTATCCTGTTATACTTAGAATAAAATCAAACCCTTTTCCTTGGCTCTGCATTCTCTAGAGTGCCACACACCACATTTTATTTCATTCCTTCCCTTGCTCTTTCAGCCGGTCATACTGGCTTTCATTCCACTTTCTTCATATATTAACCTATTTTTCTTTTGTTCCCCATATTATCCATCTCTTAATCTTTGTGTGTCAGCCTAAATGCTATGTTTTAGGAAGGCATTTTCTGCCAGATCTATTTAAATTTGCTTTTCCATTCATTTTCCATAAGAGAATCCTGTTGTTGTTTTCGAACAGTACTTATTTATTCTTTCATGTTTTGTTGATTATTGACATCTCTTCTATGTACTCAGGCTTCACAAGACAGAAATTGTCTTTTTATTTATTGCTGCTCCTTGAAATCCATCATAATTCCTGGCATTTATAAGTTTTAAATGAATAAAAGATTAAATAACATGGCCCATATTGTCTAGATTCACTGTCTTTCGTATTTTTACATCAGTTCCTTTTGTTACAAATTTATTGCTACTGCCATAATATAGATCTACATAATTTCTTAATTTGTTAGTTTTTTTTTTTTTTTGGTCATTTTTCCCTCCTACAATCTTCTATTTACAAAATGGATCTTTCTAAAATTTTAATCATATGGCTTCCCTGATTATAGTTCTTGAAGTCGTTTCCATTCGCTTTAAGAAAAAAAAATCTAATATAATATGCACACAGTATTACTTTGATCTCACATTCTTTTCCAGTTACCATCTCATATTCCACTTTTCTTTACTGTAAAATTCCACATAGTATTTTCTGTACATATTGTATTCACGTATCTCTCTCTCTCTCTCTCTCTCTATATATATATACATATACATATATATATATACATATATACACAAACTATTATGTAGTTTTTATTATAAAGTTTTTTATTGATTGGTGAAAGATTTTAAGCACATAAAAAAATAGAAAGAATAATACAGCGAACTGCATATATTTATTAAGAGTTAGTGGAAAATGGCATGTTTGGCTTCAGGTATGCCTATTCTACCACCTCCACACACTGGATAATTTCAAAGCAAATCCAAGATATTTTATCTATAAATATTTTGGATTATAATTCTAAGAGACAAGAACTCTTTAATTAGGGCATAGTTTACATAAAGTGCACATGTATTAAGTATGCAGCTTGATGCACTTTTATATATATATATACACTCATATAAATACAACTTACATCAGAAATATAGAACATTTATACCACCCAGAAGTTTTCTTCATGTCTCTTTACAGATAGTAAGTATCCTCCAGCAGTAAATATTAACTTCGACAAACATAGATTTGTTTTGCCTTTATGAACCTTAAATGAATGCAATTGAAGTGTCCCTATGATGTCTTATTGATTACAGTTAACATAGATTTCTGACATTCATGCTGTTATATAGGTATTGGAAACTAATTATTTTTTAATGTTGAGTAGCATTCCATTATATAAGTATACCCCAATTCTGTTGAAAGACATTTGTGTTCATTTTAGTTTTGGGTTATTATGAATAAAGCTGCTATAAACATTTATGTATGTGTCTTTTGGTGAAAATATGCTGGGTCATAGGTTTAGTAGATATTACTGAACTGTTTTCCAAAATGGTTGAACCAATTTCTACTCTTCAAAAGTGATGTATTAGAGTTCTAGTTAGTTACTTCACATCTTTGCCAAAAGTTGATATTGTTAGTACTCTTGGTTATAGCTATTTTGTTGGTGCATATCGATATCTCATTGTGTTTTAATTGACACTTTTTTAACAAATGATTTTACCACTCTTTCAAAAGCTTCTTGGATATTATTTACAGGATTTTACTAATTACAAATAATTAGGTGGCCATGAAAATTCTCTCTACGTTGTCTCATTTCTTCCAGTTACTATATGTCCACCTGATCCTAGTAATTAACTTGCAGTTGTTACAACTTGCAGTTGTAATCTGCTCCAGGTCATGATAGCTGGTCTCATCTTCAACCCTGGATTTCATTACCTACATCTCATCTTAACCTCTCTTGTTTAGCTTACTGATTTCAGCTGATTTCTCTGTCTCTCATTCTATGTTTAAAAATGAACACTTCTCTAATTCTGGCATCATCCTTACCCTCAGTGAAAGACAAACTTCATCCACCTGCAATCCTACTATTTTACCTTTATCAGAACAGAGACATGGTAAATGGTTTAATCCACAGAATATTATGGGAATTATCAGATAAATATAAAGGTGAGAGAAGGTATTGATAGAGAAGAGCAGAATATTCTTTAGGGAAAAAATGGCAGAAGCATGTAAGAGAGTAGAAATCAGTCGGAGAAGTTCATAATGCACATATCTGACTAATTGGGAACAAAGGTGTATTTTGGTTAGGTGAAGGAAGAGACTAGTTAGTAAAATACCTTGAAGGTTGATTAAAGAGTATCAGTTTGATTTAATAGAGAATAGGGAGCAACCAGCCATAACAGTTCTCAAATTAAAATTCTTCCATAAGCATATTTTACATTATAGAATTTTTAAAAGGCATTTTGATTGCTAAAAATTTAACTAAAAATACGTATTCTAGTTAAATATTTGTTTACTACTTTTTTATTGAAATTTGCTATTAAAAAATAGTTGAACCATATATTTTTTTATAGATTAATATTGGTAGATATTTTGTACCTGCACCTGTGAAATTTAGGAAGGCTAAGTCCATTCACTCACAGCATCTGCTTTGGTGAGAACATATCCAAATTTTCTCATGTACTATGTAATTTAATTATTTACTTTTTATAAAACAGTGTTAGTAGATAATATTATTGTCATTTTATACCTGACAAAGAAATTACTCAAATTGATTTAGCTAGTGAGAATCGAGTTTGGACACAGACACCCGAGTCTACTGCTTTTAAGCCCTGATCTACACATACATGTATTTTAAAATCCATCTAAGGCCCAGTTGGTGTTCTGACTGCGGGGTGTTCATTTTTCTTTGCCCACAGATTGCAGGGAATACAGGCATACCTCATTTTATTGCACTTGGCTTTATTGTACTTCACAGGTGTTGCATTTTTTACAAATTGAAGGCAAGACCCTCCACCAGCAAAACGATTATGACTTGCCTATTGTGTTACTTGCTTTATTACAGTGGTGTGGAAGCAAACTCTTACTATCTCTGACTTATGTAATTTTTCTCTGGAGAAAGTTAGTAATTTGTCAAGTTTCCTGCGTTCGATTTCAGGAAATCATTTAAGCAATCTCCCTTCCATTATGGCTAATAAGCACCTTTCGTAGTTGTTTAATTTTGTACTTTCCGGACCTCAATCTATTTTTAATATTTTCTAAGGTACTAAATTTAACTTCGGTCCTGTATCATGTGAAGTATAATACATTCTTTCTCATAAGTTATCTCTACTAATTCTTGATACCACAGACTCAAATCTATGCCTATCAACTCTAATTTTTAGGGGGAGGGTGTGAGATAGGGGACCGAAGAGGTGGAGTTCACAACTGTGATAGACATTATACTTTGACAAAGAAAACAAACTCTACCAATGAACAAAAGCAGGGAACTCTTTGAAAGAAAAGCTTTTTAAAAAATTACATATTGTGTCATTTTCAGAAGTGGTGCTAAAACTGGTTATTCATTGATCTCAGAGGCTTGACTTTACAGCAAAAATCAAGTAAGAGCCTGCACATTATCCAGTGAATTTGTCCATTCTGAAAATTAAAGTCAGAAAAACCTCAGAGCCTTGGAAGCCTCCCAGGAGCCTTTTTTTGCAGTTATCAGCTTGATTCTCTCTACATTTGTTCTGAAATTACTGGAACAGTGGTTTGTATTGACCATTCTAACCTTTTCCCTTACTTTTGACTAAATTCACCTTACCTTTGAGAAATAGTAACCTCTTTTACTCTACACTTATAAATTTTGTATATTCCAATTCTTCTGTGCTACTGTTGCCATCTTTTCCAGGCTTTTGTTTTCTTTCCCGGATATCTTATAGTACATCCCCCTCTACTTTCCTATGTGTGGGTTTTTAAATTTATTCTGAATACTACATCTAGTTAGGCTTGTTTTCTTACACACCATAGTGACATAATCTCCCTCTTGGACTCATTTCGTCAATGATAGTCTGTTTACTTATATATCTCACTAACCATCTTTCCGAGTCCTATTCCAAGCAAATTTAGGTTATACTTCCTCTCCTATTATTTAGGACCCTGCCTTCTCAGGCTGTGTGTTTTTTTTTTTTTTTTTGCCCATCACCCATCATATCATTTCAAGTCCAAACTGTCACTTACATGAATCTTATCATTAAAAGTGCAAATCAATTCTTATTTTCTCTCAGACTTTCTGGACTAAGAAAATTGAGTGTCGATCTTTAATTCAGCTTTTAAAGATGATACTAGTGATGATTGTGTTCCAGTGGTGTGCCTGCATGTGTACTTTTTATTCATAGCCTTTTCAGATTCTAATCCTCCAAATAAAATTCAGTGTACCTATTCAAAGGCCATTTCGAAGTAACCATGGAAGGCACAGAGTAAGCAGTTCTTAATTAAATGTTAGGCCCTGGGTCATGGTTGGCTGAGGCTCCTGGTTGTAACTCCTGTTAGCCTGTCTGTCATTGTCTCAATGTTGTAATCATGGCCACTTTTATTTCAATGTTTAATTTTTATTTCAAAATTAGTTTGTGACTAATTTGTTTTGTCCTCCTTTGTAAATCTATGTTAATCATAACATTCTTGAATATTTTACTATTAAGTATATTTTTGGTAGGAATAAAATATTTAAGGACATTGATTATTCAATGAGTATGTATTAATAGCATGTCTTTTACTATAAGATTTTGTATTTAGGAATATGTACTGATACTATACTACTTGAAAAATAAATCTATTGGTTACCACACTGAAGAATGAAAACAGTTTAAATATCTTGATAAGCTATTTTAGGTACAGTGTAAAGGATTTCATTCCATTTTTATGGCTTTGTTTGGCTTAAATAGAGTGTTTAGTTAATAATAGTGTGAAATATATCTTCTATTTTATTTACTTCACAAATAGCTACACCATTACCCCGTATGTTAGATTTGCTATGTAAACTAGTAATATAATTTCCACAAAAAATAGAATTTTTTACTGAGAAACACATTTTGTAATTCACACATGTCTTATTTATTACATTAGGTAATGATACGTGATGACATATGCAAGTGTGTAAATGAGGAAACACTAGGTTTCGTTTTCGAGATGTACAAAAATCTTTTGTTTCACATTCTTGACATTTTACAATTGAAACCAGGAATTAATCAATTAATTAATTGTTTTTGCATTTAAAAGCAAACTTTCCTACTTTGGGTCATAGAAAGCTGCCCATTTTTAATACTGCTTTTTGGGATGTTCTTCATAATCAATATTTTGTATTAGTGGAACTCTGAAAGCAAAGAAGCAATAGCTTGATAATATAATGATAATGACAGTAGTAATAAAAGTTACAGTGCCTTATAGAAACAGTGAAATTTGTTTATAGGCCTCAAAACTATGTGTGTGTAGATTATAATTTTGGCTGTTTTATAGATATTAAATACAGCAAAATGAGAGTTTGAAGCAGTCGATGAGTATTTCCATCTGAAATTTTATATATCTCATCTTTGATTTAGTTATGGATAATTTGCCTTTATTTTTTCTTAATTAACAAAATATATTAAGTAAGTAACAGATGTTCAAATAACATTCAGAGGGGAAAAATCAAGATTAATATATTTTGTACATGTCATAAATCTAAAATTTTAAGGGCTTTAGGATCAGTCATTGAAACTTTTTTCTCTTTCTTAGAATTATATCCAGTCTTAACTTATTGATTTCCCACTTTCTCTGAACTCTGACTGCTTATTTTCCACCATCACTTGGATATCTAAAAGGCATTTTAAACTTAATATAACAGATATAACTCATTGAACCTGCTTCTTTCTTATCTCAGTTAGTTTCCTAGCTCCATTCTTCCAGTTACTTCATTCAAAATCTTGGAATCATTCTTGAATCCTCTCTTTCTTCCATACTAACGATCCCATTAGGGAAACTTGTTGGTTTCACTTCAGATTATATCTACCATCGACCACTACTCACCATCTCCATTTTTAACCACTTATAGTCCAAACCATAACACATCACTTAGATTATTGCCATAGCCTGCAAGCTGGTCTCTCTGTGTATGCCTTTGTTCCCCTTCAACCAACCCCAGGCAAGTCTTCTCAAAACAACAGCCAGAATGACCCCATTAAAATACAATCAGATCATGTTAACCTTCTGCTCTCCAAACCCATTAACTCTTTATTTAATTTTAAACAAAAGTCAAAGCCTTTCTGATGACCAACAAGACCTTTCTTGATTTGGAGCCCTGTTCTGTCTGACCTCATCTCCTGATACTGTACTTGTGCACTCTACCCTAGTCATACTGGTCCTTGACTTGCCTTGACTAGACCAGCTAATTCCTTCCTCGGGGCTTTGAAAGCCGATATTCCTGTTGCCTAGAATAATCTTCCCTCAAATGTCTACATGTTGTTGTTGTTGTTGTTGTTTTCTGTCACATATTTTCTGTCTAATCCACATAGGTTCTCAATGAAGCTGTTCCTATCTAAATGCTATAGACGCCTTCTGACACTTTCTACTTACCTTTTCTACTTTTGTTTTTTCAGCATGTATTTTTATTTGGGTTTTTATTCTCTGCCTCTCCTTTAGAGTACATTTTCTATGAAGGCAGGGATTTCACCTTTTTGTTTTTACTGCTGTAGCACCATCGTTTCACACATAGGTGCTCAGTAATATGTGAGTGATACATAAATAGTTCTTCCCATTCCTCCTCTTACGGGGAAGAAAACTTGGATTGTGTGAGAGAACATTGCTTAGTAAAAACTAAGAATGGAAGTACTCAGTTCAAAGGTTCTAGGTAAAAACTTGGAAGTTATGACTAATCTTACCTCTCAATCCCATTTTCCTGTAGTATGGTCAGGGAGTGAGAGCTCCTGTAGCTTTGGGAATAGGAAAAAAACCTATTTTAAAATTCCATCCTCGTGTTTTGTTGGGAGAATATTCTGAATGAAAGGTATCGTAAATAGTGTTTCCAAAACAACTTAGTTATTGAAATCTTGTTGTCTGGGGTATATCTATGGGGTAATGGGGTTCTGGAATTATACAAAACTAGGTCTGTTTTGCTAACAAAAAATGATAGTTCTCAGCATTCATTAGAATTTTTAATGCCTTCCAAGAGGGTGATTAAATTAAGCTCTAGTGCATCTGCATTTTTATAACAAATTTTATTTAGAGTGATGTAAAGGTCATGGTAGATATGTGGAATCTTTCTTTTCCCAACTTATCTGCACCTCTCGATTCTAGCACCAGAGGACAATCGTTGATGGGAATCAATAGGCTTCAGTCAAACTGAAACAGAAAGAGAAGTGGCAATTAATGTTCTTCTCAAGTCACCCTTTGATACCTAGACTGCTGAAGATACCTGGTCTTTTCTGTCATCAGTCCTCTGGAGGCATCAGGTTGAATACCCATCACAACTGCCCTGTCATTTTCCTTGGAAACTGGATGCTTGTTTCTTGAAATCAGGGTACACGGCCTATTTGTCTACTTGATCACAAAGCTGGGAACTGTTTCAGCTAGATTATTACAAATTTGGACATTTGTATTTTGGAAAGTTTTACTGTTCTTTTAGTTTATCTATGAAACTCCCTTATTGTGCTTTCATAAGACATTTTGGAGCATTGATATATGAAGAATGATTAATATGTTAATATTGCACTATTGGTTTATGCTTATAGCAAAGACAATTTATGATTGAAATTATGTTTGAAAACACCAATACAGAAATTATTGGCAGTGAGTTTTATAACATTTTACCCAATGGTGGAGTAGTAGGTAGAGAAGGGACTCAATCTTTCCTTTAAAATTCTTGTTGCGAGGACTATGCTAAGTGCTTTTATGCATTAATTCTTAAAACAATCCTTTAACATTGGTATTAGGACTGTTTTACTGATGAATAACCTGAGAGTTCAGAGTGGTTAAGTGATTTCCTCAAGATCAAGTCGATAGACTATTAACCTGAAAATATTTATTGAGCACCTGGTTTGGGCACAGTTATTCTAGTGAGATGATACAGGCAGTAAATGTAGTTGCAGTCCTTGTGATTTGCCAGGTGAAAAAAAATCCCTCCAATGAGAATACCAAAATTGTTAGTATATTTGGATTCTTGAGATTTTCTCACTGGAGCTATGTTTAAAAACAAACTTCATTTTTGCAAGCGTAGACTTGATACTCTATACATATAAATAAATAATCTTATAATTTTAGCTAAGTGATTTATTGTATTATTATTTAGCATTAGAAAATATTAATTCAGATTATGTAAATAGTTGCAGTTATGCATGAAAGAGTACAGAATTGTAATAGAGCTGTAGATAATAGAATACATATTGTATGATATGGTTTACAAAATGATCATTACTTTGTACAGTTATCATAATAACTATGAACTTACGGTATTCCCCTTTATCCATGGTTTTACTCTCCGTAGTTTCAGTTACCAACGGTCAACCTCAACCTGAAAATATTAAATGGAAAATTCTAGAAATAAATAATTCATGTTTTAAATTGCATATCATTTAGAGTAGCATGATGAAATTTCGAACCAGCTTGCTCTGTTCTGCCTAGGATGTGAGTCATCCCTTTGTCCAGGGTAGTCATGCTGTATACACTATCCGCCTGTTAGTTATTAGCCATCTCAGTTTTCAGACTGACTATTGTGGTATCATAGTGCTTGTGTTCATGTAACCCCTTTTTTTACTTAATAGTGGCCCCAAAATGCAAGAGTAGTGATGCAAGCAATTTGGTTATGCCAAAAGAGAAGCTGTAAAATGCTTTCTTTAAGTGGAAATGTATGTATGTATAGGAAAAAAACATAATAAATATAGTGTTTGATACTGTCCATGGTTTCAGGCTTCTACTGGGGCTCTTGGAATGAATCCCTAATGGATAAGGGGGTCTACAATAGTCCCTTTTTCTGTGAGGAATCCTAAGATCAGCCTGGTTAATGGATGTTTCAAGCCACACAACATTTAAATAGCAGAGTGAGCATTCAAATCCACATCCTTTGGTGCCATTTTTAGAACCTTTTCAAGACACCAAAAAGATACATAAACTCACTTCCTGCTTCTCTGTGTGTGGAAGGAAATATTCTTTAGCAAATTGTTCTAATTTTATTGCATAATTAAGCATATTATAGTATAAATTAATGTGTTGGCACAGTTAAGTATGTCTTATTTACTTTTCTTTCCCTGTGGAGTCTGCTACTCTGCTGGAGGCCTTTTAAACAGAAATGTCCCATTACCTTTCTTAACACAGAGGTGGGAAAACAAACATAGTGAGGATATAGCTGCCCTTAGGCACCCTGAAAAGATGTCACCTCAAACATTAGAGAGCACAGAATGAGGTGGCAGAAGGGGGACTCTAGAAGATAGTCTTTCTTATTTTTTCTCAAAATGTCAACTGCTTCCAAATTCTAAAGGAACTTATTAAACATGCAGATTCCTTGGTGTCAGTCCAAACTACTGAATCTGAATCTCACATCGGGATTTTAAATGTGCCATTTTTAAAAACTCCCTAGGAGATTTTTCCCCTCATTCAGACACATTAAATATTAGAACTCTGAGAATCTAGTTCATCTGAGTCAATATACTTTTGTTAGGGTACGTTGCCTATACTAGAGTTCTCTGCCTAATTTAAACAGGAATTTATTTACTGAGAGCTCTGAAAAATTAGCTGGGGCAGAAGCAGCAGCGTTGGGAACAGGAAGAAGCCAAGTTACTCTTTGGTGCTAGGAAGCACAAAATACAACACGAACAATTTGTTCAGGACATTGCAGCTAAGGCTGGATGGACACTAATTATTTTCAGTGTCTGCCTCCCAGGACTAGCACAAGTCAGGACTGTCTCCTGGGTAGGCGGGCCCCAGCAGAACAGGCTGGGTCCGTTAGGGAAAGGCAATTCCAATATGGAATCTGGACGCTATTAGAAAGAGGAATTAATGCTGAGCAGTCCAAACATAACTGCACGGGCCATATGAGTTTAGGTTCCTTATTGATGGAAGCCTAGTATTGCAATCTGCAAGCAACACCAATAAGATCTAGCCTGGAAGGGCCCTCCACTGATAAAAACAATGACCAGTTATGAACTCCAGTGCCTTCAAGTGGTAATGAGTGCCCGAGCTTTAAAAGACCTCAGTCCACACCGCTTCAGCCCTTTGGTGGTATTTCTTGTCCACACAGCTTCCCCTCATGCACACCTAATTATTTCCCTACCCTTAAGAGGGCCTGTCAAGTTTTAGGCTGTAGCCCCCTAATTTGCTTAATTCAGTGATGTTTTGTTGTAAAAATATAGCAGTGATAAATCAGTTTTTCTATGGAGTAGTGCCCACTTTAGTTGTTGATTGAAGTTTAATGATTCATGTAACTATAGCTCCATGCCATTAGGTTTCCATTGTCTGCCTTCTGCCTTAACAGTTCCTCTACCTCAATTTTCATTTGTGAGTCAATGAATTCTGACCATTGTGATCATGGTTTTCCAGTGGGGATACTATGACAATTTTAGCACTTTAAAAAAAAAATTTATGCTACAATTTTCTTATGACTGAGCATTTATAAAATGCGGGAGAGAGACGAATGAGCATAGTTTAAGAAAGCTAAATTATTTTTAGATTTCAAGTTACTATCATAATATTTAAACTCAGTTTATCAAATTGAAAAGATAAGCTCATCAAATTTTAATTATTACATTTTAGTTTAATGATTGCTTTTTTTGAACAATAATATGAAGTATATATCATTTATCTTCCAAGTGTATTAATTTGGAATTCTTGGAAGTGAAACAATTAGTGTAGAAATTACACATTTCAGTTCATGGGATTGAAATCCTATAGTAAAAAATAGAATACTGTGACATTTCCTACTATTTTAAGGAAATGTACATATTAAAATGGAAGTAATTATTATAATCAGGAAAAATAAGACTGAAGACATTTTTTGGCTAATTATAAGTCAGAAAACAATTGAGCGTGTTTATTTTTTAAAATTTAAGTTTTACTCATGTGTAGTATATGAGTATTTGTGTTTATTAGTGTACTTGATTTATAGGCTACAATATATTTTTATTAATTAGTCATCTAGCATTTGAAGAAGAGCTTTATTTTTGTATTTAGTTCATTCAGGTTACAGAAAGACATAGCCCTTGGACTTTACTATATGGGGAACTCTGATACCCTCTGAAAAATAAATAACAATGCAAGCAAAATATTCTTCATAAATAAGGCAAAATATTATATATAAAGTATCAATCTATTTTTAGAAAGGAAGTGCTATGTTACTGGAAGAGGCTACTGTTAGTTGTGAGAAACTTCATGAAAGAGGATTTTCACTGAGCATAGAAAATTGTTCAATATCAGAAGGCAAAATATGGTTAAATGAGACTTTCAAGAAAGAGTTAATAGAGGGAGATAGTAGAGGAAACACAAACAGTCCAAAAAGAAAAAAAAAAAAAAAGGAAACATTCCATGAGACAGAGAGGATATGCATATGACCAGAGAGGGTTACTTGTGTACAGAATAGTGAAATATACTTGAAAAGGTTGTTTAGAATACATTATAGGGAACTCTGATGAGTTTAAGTATTGTTAAGTATATACTTTAGCAGTGGTGGGTCATTTAAAGTTTAATGAATCTTTAGAAGATATTTTGGAGAGAAGAATTAGATATATTCATTTTCAAAGTATGTTCACAGATGGTCCTCCTCATAAAACTATCTGAGGAGTTGCTAAAAATGCATACTCGAGGTCCCTAGATCCCAGCCTTCAGATCCAGTAAAGCTCAGAGGGATCCAAGATGTGTTTTTAGCAAGATCTTCTATTTCTTATTTCACAGTGAAGTCCCAGAGCCACAGGAGGAGAGATCAGAGCCAGTGGAGCTCTGCTTTAAGTTTGATAGAGCCCCAGTATTTCATGTACCTCCTTAGGGCTTGTCCTCAAAGGAGGAACATCTCAAACATTCTAATGTAACAATACACTTGAGCAATTGAAGATGATTCTATTTTTTCTATGCTAACTGTGAAACGATCGAAAATTGTGATTCTCTCTCAATCTGTATTCAGAGCTAAGGCCCTCAGAGAACATTATTGATCACCCTTTTTAAATTGCCACCATATGAATCAAGACTATTGATTGCATGAAATAGAACCCATGGAATATCCAAACTCAGCAATTCTATTTTTCTAAGTATAGAAGAAATTTTACTTTTTTGTGAACAAGTTAAGACTTTTACTTGGGATCTAGTTTTTAGTTAGTTTGTTTTTTTTTAATTTTTATTTTTAAAACTATAGTTCCAAAGGTATATTTAAGAAATGCAAATTCATAACTTTAAGTATTGATGCATTAATTTGAATCTTTTGTATAAATGTCATGTGTTAATTAGTCAAGCACATATGGAACGTGTGTGAAGAAGAATGAAGACTTTAATTTGTTGTTCAAGAATCTGTAAATATTTCTCCTTTATTCTTTGCCTTTTGAAAAATCAAATCAATGCTCCTTGGCATTTACTCAAAGGAGTTGAATACTTATATCCACACAAAAACCTACATATGAATGTTCACTTATAATTACCAAAACCTTGGAAGGATCCAAGATGTCCTTCAGTAGGTGAATGGATTATTAAACTGTGGTGCATCTAGAGAATGAAATATTATTTATCACTAAAAAAAGAGCTATCAAGCCATGAAAAGATGTGGAAGAACCTTAAGTGCATACTGCTAAGTAAAAGAAGCCAATCTATGATTCAACTAGATGATAATCTAGAAAAGGCAATCTATGGTTACAGTAAAAAGATCAGTGGTTGTAAGGGGTAGGGCCAGCGACAGGTAACCACAGAAGTTGCTTAGGGCAGTGAAAATGCTAGGTATGATACCATAATGATGGATATATGCCATTGTATATTTGTCCAGACTCATAGAATATACAATACCAAGAGTGAACTGTAATGTCATTTATGGATTATGGTGGTTATGATGTGTCAGTGTAGGTTTATCAATTATAACGAATGTACCACTCTGGTGGGGAATGTTGATAATGGAGAAGTCTATTCGTGTGTGGGGGCCGGAAGTATATGGGAAATCTCTGCGCTCCTCTTAATTTTAATGTGAACCTAAAACTGCTCTAAAAAATAGTTAAAAAAAAAAAAATCAAACCATTCCATGTCTTCCATTAGCTAGGTGTTTGTCCTCTATGAGTATTGAGTATAAAGTTATCATGGAAGATGCCGTGTGCAGTTAAATGCTGAATTTTTCTCTGTGAATTTATTGCTGATATAAAATAAGTTTCTAGTGTTGATGATGTTTAAGATATAAACTTATCTCAAATGTTTTTACTCACAATGATTCTGACACCAAACATGTGAGTTTTTTTCACACTGTTTTTCAACTGTCCAGACACCATTCGTTGGCCTGCAATTCAGTTCAGTTCTAACACCAACTACCCAGAGTTAGCACAGACCCCACAAGTTAAGGGCTCAGTCTCACAAGAGTGCCCTCACTTTAGATGCCAGTTACAAGTCCCATATTGCCGCCTGTAGTTCTGACCATCAGGCTATAAATTCAGGGGTTTCCTACAACTCTCTCATCAGGTTTGATAAGTTGTTGGAACAACTCAGAACTCATGAAAGCATGTTACTTACTATTACTTACCATTATGGTTTATTGTAAAGGATACAAGTCAGGAGCAGCTAAATGGAAGAAATGCATAAGTTATGGTATGGGAAGGGGTATAATCTTCCAAACCTTTTTTAGGTGTGCCACCCTCCCACAGCCTTGATGTGTTTGTGAACCCAGAAGCTTTCTGAACCACACTGTGTAGGTTTCATTATGTAAACACAATTAAGTCATTAGTCATTGATGATCAATTCAACCTCTAGCCTCCCCTCTACAAGGATCAGGTATGGTGGAGCTAAAGTTCTAATCCTCCAGTCATGCCTTGGTCTTTCTGGTGAGCATCACCCATCTATGTAGCAGCCCCCAGACACCAGTCATCTATCTCATCAGCGTACAAAAGATACTTATCACTCTGGAGATTTCCAGGGGTTTTAGGAGCTATGTACCAGCGACTTGGGACAAAGACCAGATATATATCATATCACAACTCACCACTTAGTTTTCTTTAAAAAAAATGAAAAAAAAATCATGTGTATAAAACTTGTTCACTATGCTGTGGCTCAGTTGAAGGTAAAATTGTATTATTTGCTTAAACTGTGAATTCTTGACTTCCCTTACAATAGATAAAATAAAGAGAGACAAGTAACATTACTTGTTATATTAGAGGACCATGGAAAATATTTATGAATCTTCCACCTTTAGGCTTATGTGATATAGATAGGGTTTTCTGATTAGTATTCTACTTTTCATGATGTGCCTGTTTTACGTTGTGATCTTTTGTTCCATTTTCTAAATCTAAAGAAATGGTAGCTTTCTATATAGCAATTAAACTAGTCTCATTTTTTTATGGAAATGTATATTTCTTTGATCTACTTTGATAAATAATTTAAATAGATGAAAAGGCAGATTATTCTAGTAATAAATTTTTAACCAGTAATAGGTTAGGCACTTTAAAAAAGCTATAGTAATGCATTCAAGCCATATTGGTTAATATTTAAAAACTGACGTAAAAATCATAAAAAGATGTGTTAATCATAATCCAGACATATCAGAGTAAACATCAATGAATCCACCCCTCTTTCAACCTTTACTGTCTCTCGATATCAAGTTCTGTTGCAATAAATATACTCTGAAATGTGAAACTTAGCCATTTATCACTTTATCCACTAGGAGATTATATGCCACTATTTCTTCATGGTACAGACTTAACAGTGTAATAAATTAATAAAATTAAAAGGCACTTCATTAGATTAATTACTTAAGGCTTAATTAGTAATTCAATAAACTATGATATGACATACACCAATTTAAGGAAAATGCTTTTCTGTATCTGATTTTTTTTTTTAGTACCTGAAAACCTTTTAGAAGTTAAAACAGGAAAAATATCTGCATTCTGTATTTTGATTATCAGTGTTCTAAATTACAAATACTTGTACTCGAACAAATTGTATTATGGTAATTTTTTTCCTTTAAAGGGAGAATATCAATGGAGGGAGAATAATGCAGGCTATTTATCATCATCTTTGAAAAAGTAAAATTACAATAAAGCCCATTTAGGAGACACATTAATCTCCCGTGTGACTTCAGAGGCAAGCAGAATTTTAAAAAGCATGTTCAAAAATTATTTGAAACATATCTCCTCTGTTCTCCAAGAATATATCTCTAACATTCTTTTAAAAAGTTAAGACATTTAGACCAAGGCAATGCTAGAAGCCGATGTTTCAGGGAGCAACAAAGTAGGAAAGTCTGGATGAAGTTTTCTTCTTGGGTTCTTGAAAGGGAAGACTGAAGAATATCAGTAGGGGAGTACTTAATTACAATGACAAAAATCACATCTTCCTTTTGCACATTGTTGCGTTAGAAAACCACAGCTTAGTGACAGAGCTTAGATTTGAATCAAGTCCCCTTCACCACACCTATGACCACAATACCTTGATATAGTGCTTAAGAAGGTATTTTGTTGAGCCAGATAACCCTAGTTCAAACCCCTACTCTTCCTTAGCAGCTACATGATCTTGGACAAGTTACTTAAACCCTGTGTCCCAGTTTTTCAGCTCTAGATGGAGTGATAATAACAGTAGTACTAACCTCACAAGGTTGTTGTGAGGATTAAATGAATTAGTACCTGTAAAGCACTCAGAAGGCCTGATAGTATGTAGTAAATGATCGAGTAATTTAGCAAGTAGACTAAAGTGGTTAGTTACCTAGGAGAATGTTTGCCATCAATCTTAAGAGGGTTTTCTGGGAATTTACAGCGTTCACAGTTACATATTCCATGTTTTAAAATGAATTTATTGCCACTTGAGTACAAGTTCAAGTGGGCTTTTTTGCTGTTGAACTTTTTCTGTACTTTTTGCCATTTGAGAAAATAGCAAGTACAAATTTCTGATTCAGAAACAAGTTTTTTTTTTTCTCTAGTTGTCAAAACAGGCCAAATTTATTCCACTTTGAACCCTGGCACTTGCTGTTGCTTGTTGCTTTGCCAATAGTGTTCTCCCTGGATTTTCATAGAGTCAGCTCCATCTCATCATTCAGGTCTCAGCTTCATGACACCTCTCCAGAGAGTAGCCTTTCCTGACCATCCCGTCCAATATTTTGCCATCACCACAGCAACCTTCTCTCATCACTCTCAATCCCATTGCTGTATATTATTTTTCTTCTGTCATTTACCCTAAATGCTATTTTCATGCATGATAAATGAATGTTTGTCAATTACTTGTTTATTGTCTAATTTCCCTGTGTCAGTAGAATCTACTCAAGGGCAAAGATCACACCGTCAGTAGGCCGTCTGTTGCTATTCTTACTTCCAATTCAGCTGATTCTTGAGGAGTGTGGTGGTGCTTTTCATGGTCTTGGAGGTACAAATTGGAAGCATGTACTCTTCTGCCCCTTATTGCTTACCTAAAACTTGGTTGTGGGAGAAAAGTACATTTGTAATTCTGTCTGTTCTTGAAAGTATTCTTTGTTTTATTCTAAATTTTTAACGAGCCATCATCAAGTTGGGTATCTGGCATATTTTTGCTCCTCATAAAATTGTAGAATTACTTGTATTGAACTGTGTTTTCACAGTATGTCCCAGCTCACACTGAGGAATGTTATAAGAAACAAACTTGTAAAACATATTGTTATTGTTTCAGTTGTGTAACTGAGAATTTGACTGATGCCTTCAATATTGGTAGTCTGTAAGAGGCACTAAAATATGCTGCCCATCATAATTCTCTCCATGTATGGATTCCAAAGAACATAAAGTCAAGTTTATGGCTCTCTTTTGGAATATATTTAGAGTTCTACCCTTACTCTGAGATTTATTCCTTAAATGTTGTCAGTCACTTGGCTGGGTGCTGCAGCTACAACTGTGGATTAGTAACACATACAGTCCTTGTTGGCAATGCCTCGCCGAAAGAGGTACTATAAATCTTGGTACTAATCATCCTGAGCAATCTGTCCAATGCCTTTATAGGTAAGGATGTTGAAGGGACGGGGTCAGCAATTGTGACATAATTAAGAGTAGCTATGGAATGTAAACTTTGCAAAACAACCAGGTCAAGTAGTAGAAGGTGGGAATTAGAAGTAAAATATAATAATGATGTGCAAAATAAATGAGTCTGCTATGCATCGTGCTATGATCAAGCACTAGGCACTTATATTTTTTTAAATCAGTTTTCTAAATCTGTCATATACCTGGTGAAATTGTACACTGGTGAAATTGTACACTGCTCTGAATAATGACCATAAATTATGGCAATAAGACTCTTCATAAGAGTTAACTATAAAGATAATAAAGAGACTAAACCCCTCAGTGTATAACAGTTGTAAAAGACCAGCTATATTTTTAGGTGCACAGAGGAGTTGTAAATAGGTAGAAATTGCTTTGAGCTGGACTAGACTTCTGGGAGGAATCAGGAGCCCCATTTAGCTCATAGTGCTATTTGTAAATCTGGAAACATTTGCATCCTGGAAAACACTCAGGATTTTCTTGCCCTCATCATAAAAGGTCAGAAACCTAGTTACCAAGAAAACTTGATCTCCTGATTGAACCATAACTAGATATTCACAAATTTGTGAAAAGTTGAGTCTCATAACACAGAGAGGAAATTTCAAACTAATGTTAAAAGAGCACCACCTTGTTCATTGGCTTTTTAACTAATTCAGGGCATGAAACTATATGTGAGGCAATGCTAAGGCCCATATCCTTCTTTCTCTTTGCATTGCATACACAAAATACTACACTTTAAAAAATTCTTTACACTTTTAATGGTGACATTTCTGGAATGGAAGGAAAGAAAAATACTACTTTTGACGTTGGTGGTTGAAGGACTGTAAGAAAGAATTGTGTCTGTGATGCTGAGAACTCTTGTGCTGTTTTGTGTTATGATAACTAGGCTAGAGAGCTTGACTTCAGTGTAAAGATGGGCTATGCCATTTGAGGTTTAAGGTGTTTATATTCAGGGTGAATTCACTATAAGGAATGTTCCATTGATGTACTGTTTTTATTTGTATGTCTGTTTGAGATCTCGAGGCTATTTTATTATGGAGCTCATTCATTTGTCAATTTATTCATTCCTTCTCATTCTTTCAACAGTCAATTACTGAGTTCCTTTTATTTTTAGACACTAGAAATAAGGTGACATGATGCTCCAAGAGTTCATGGGATTGTAATGAAGGAAGACAACTAACATAATACACACTGAAATTTCTAAAACAATGGATGACACTGCTTTGAGAGGAAAAGGCGGGACATAATTAATTTTGTATATGAAATTTGAGAAGTCAAAAAGAGACTTTATTAGAGATGATTCTATTTGAGCAAAGATATCCTTGAAAGAAGACATCCTTGGTAGGCAAGAAGAAATGATTACACTGTTATTTAGAACGATAACCAGAATTCATTTCAGAGTTCAGATACTAAGCAACTAGCTTTGAGAACACTGAGTCATATAGGCTGATTTTTAATTTAATCCCCTTCTGCTCCATTGCAGCCATCTCACCAACCATGTGAAGAAGGTCTTCTATCAAGCATGATTTTATATCATTTGCAATCCCTTCAATAGTATCGCTCTTTCTTATATTCCATCTTGTGTCACAATTACTTTTTTACTGATATTGTACTAATTATAAGTTCCTGTGTTACTTTTCTGCCATATGTATTGCACAGACAGTGTCTGATACATGGTAGTTGGCTGAGTAAGACAGTCTGGCTGTAACTTCATAGGAAATGCAGAGGATAGGAGTTGGAATACAGAAATCAATGTAACATTTGCATGTCCTTATCTGTAATGCTTTGGTCTAAAAGGGAAAAAAATGAGCCCAGTAATAATATTTACTTAGTATTGATGCAATCTTATAGTCGTCAAAGCATATAGATTAACATAGCAATGATTCCATAGCAAGATTGTTTAAATTTAAATTTGTAAACATTTGTCAAGTTCAACTGTTGAACTAAATGGGCAAACTATACTTCCTTATATTGCATACACAAAATACTACACTTTAAATACAGAGTTTATATTGGCATTCATAGATAAAAGCAGTTTTTAATGCCTCTTTATTTATATATTTTTAAAAGAGAGAAAATTAGTTTAATAATATAAATTATGGAATTGAATTAATTTGTAAGTAGATTAATCCATTGGACCTTTACAAATTGTATTGAGAAAGGAGGAAAATACAGATGTATATATTTTGATTTCTAGATTATTATTTCTAGAATAGAGAAGATGCTCTGATTTTTTTTTTTGATGCATGTATCTTCTACGGAAGAATATCATTAATTATTTTATTAACTGTAGCAGTTATTGATTCTAGGTATAAAATTATATTAGCACAAAACATTTTGTATTTTCTCAGAACTCTAATATTAAATAATGTTGATAATTATCACCATAAACTTATTGATTTTGATTGAAATGATTTAAAGTTTTGTTTTTTATAATAATACTTTGTTGTTAATGATAAATAATATTTATCAAATTTATTAGAGATTTTTTGCCTGTTCCTGTTTTTATAATGTTTATGTGAACAATGCATTTATTAACACGAGTGTTAATATTTTCTTAGGTGGTTAATTTTTTGTTTGACTTTTCCTCCTCTTTTATCTATTCTGTGGGAATCTTTTGAATTTTTGTTTTGTTTTGTTTTGGTTTTTTGGCTTGTCTCTGACAACATTTGGAGTTCAGGAATTTAGTTAGAATATACCTAATGTTATATTTTTTCCCATTCTTTATACCTCCATTGCTAATCATTTCAATCTAAAGACTCTATTCTTTTTAAATGAGTAAAATTTTCTTCATTGTTTAATTAATTCCTTTCCTGCAACAATTCTCCTCCTCCTCCTCCTCCTCCTTCTTCTTCCTCTTTTTCCTCCTCCTCCTCGTCCTCCTCCTCCTCCTCCTCCTTCGCAACAATTCTTTTTTCTTCTGGAAATCCAGTTTGCACAGTTTAGTTTTTCTGGGTTTAACCCTTGAACATTGTATTTTTTCCCTGATGATATCCATCTTTTAGTGTCTTGGCTTTATGCTTCCATTTCATACTCCAGATAACTAATATGATTCTCTATCATGATCAATCAAGTCATTGTCCGAACTTTTTGCTGCTGCTTCTTATTATTTAGTTCCTAAAACAGTTTCTTTTGTGTGGGACTCTTTCTCTCTATAATAGGCTCAAAAATGGTTTTCCCAATGAATAATGACAACAAAAGATAAAATTTGACTTCTGTTTACTCCATACACAAAGACCAACTCTAGGTAGTCCTAGGAATGAAATGCTATAATAAAAATTTAAAAACTTTTAGTAGAATTATAAAGGCAAATTATCTTCTAAAACTTGGGAGAGGGCAAGAATTTCTTAAATAAGACATAAAAAGAACCTATAAAGTAGATTGGTGAATTTGATAATGTTGGGATCAAAAAGCTATTAATTTATTACCTTAAAGAAATTAAAAGACAAATTGCAGTTTGAGAGAAGACATTTTTATTACACACAACCAACACACTATTAAGTACCAAATATACATAAATAAATCCTACAACTCAATTAAAAAAGCACAAATAATCCAATATAAAAGTGGGCATAAATCATGAATAGCACTTTACAGAACAGAAAATATATCTTATGGATAAATATATGAAGACATTTTTGGCCTCAATAGTGATCAGATAATACCGTACCATACCATACCATACCATGCCGTACCATACCATACCATAATGAGCTCCATTTGACATCCATTTGATTGGTAAAAAAAATAAAAAGCTCAATTATACCAAGTGATTAAGAGGATGTGAGTCCTCAGGGTCTCTTATATATTGTTTTCTTTAAATATAAATTGATACAAATGCTTTGGAAAGAAGTTTGGTGTTATTGTGTGTAGTTTTTATTATGTAGTGATGAGGTAATTCTGGCCGTATCTCCTGGGGCAAATCCTTCCTGTGTCCACTGGAGACATACACAAGGATGTTCAGAGCAGCTGTCTTCACAATAGCAAATGTGTGGAAGCAAATCAAATGCCTGTACAGCAGGACATTGGCTGAATATAGTGGAAGAGACTGTTATGAAGCAGTCTCTCTCCCTCCCTCTCTTTCTCTCTCTCTCTCTAAACACACACACACACACACCCCGCTCTCCCTTTCATCATCAGCCTCTCGCTCCTAAATGTTCGTAAAGCCTCTCAACATCCCACCTCTCCCTCCAGCCATTGTGTATATGAAAGAATCTCTCTCTCTCCCTCTCTCTCTCTCTCTCTCTCTCAACACACACACACACACACACACACACACACACACACACACACACACACAAACTACAATGGTTTGATGGTTAATTTCTTGTGTCAATTTGATCAGGCTAAAGGATGCCCAGAGAGCTAATAAAACATCATTGCTGGATTTGCTGTGAGGGTTGTTTCTAGAATAGATTAACATTTGAATCAGTAGATACAGTAAAGAAGACTGCCTTCATCTATGCAGATGGGCATTATCCAACCATGGAGGGACTGGGTAGAACAAAAGGGTGGAAGAAGGGCAAGCTTCATCTCTTTTAAGCTGGTATATCATTCTTCTCCTGCCCTTGGACATTGGTGTTTCTGGTTCTCTGGCCTTCGAAATCATACCGAACTACATCTTTGGCACTCTTAGTTCTCCAGCTTATTGACGATAGGTTGTGGGACCCCATAGCCTCCATAATTGAATGAGCCAATTCCTATAGTAAATCTCCCCTTATGTTATCTATCTACCTAATAAATCTCTTATGTTGCCTGTCTATCATCTATCTACCATCTAATCTATCTCCTATTAGTTCTTTTCTTTGGAGGACCCTGAATAATACAAATGCTGTACAACAGTATGCATGAATTCTAGCTCTATGAACAACAGCAATTTAAACATAATATAATTTAAATGAAAATATTGTAGATGAGATAAAACTGTACAAAAAGGAAAGAAAGAAAATGACAAACACAGGCTTCAGAAGGATTATTCTCTTGAGAGAGGTCAGAGAGAGAATGAGATAAGGGAAGACCATATAAATAGATATGAATGACTAGTGACATCCTACTTTTTGCATTGTGCATGATGGACTCTCAATTGCTTATTACACTGCTCAAAAAGCATGAACAAGTAAATAAAAACAGGGCCATTCATGGACCAATTTTGAAAGTGTCACACACCAAGGCCTGTGATTGATCAAATTGTATATTCCATGATTCAGACCCGAAAGTTGCTATTTGTTTACTCTAGAGTGTTATTTTTTCCAGAGACCAGTTCTTTCTCTTTTGTTTGGAGCCCTCATTCGGAGTATGCTATTACTTTTCTCCATTAATTTAGGATCAGGTCCGGCTGCAAGTGTACCTTATATGGTGGTGATGGCTACAGGGTGGCGAATGGTTCATTTGCTTTGCTCCTTTGGGTCTTTGATTCAGTAACAAGCAGATTGAGAGTTCCTTGTTAAGGCCTGAGAAGGAAAGCATCTCTGCTTACCAGTCTCCTTGTGGTCTCCTAGGCTCAGTTGTGTAGAGAGACTTGCAGCTCCTCTTCGAACTCTAAAGGTCAGCGACTAGACACACTAATGTGATATTTGGCACCCTTCTCCAACTTTGAGGATCTCTGTTCATAAAGCTCTTGCCAGAATCTGTCTCAGCCCAATCTAAACCATGAGTCTCTCCAACACCAGGCCCCAGGCTTTGTCTGCTCTGAGCAGTCAAGTCATGCCTCAAGTATCGGGACCATAGGAAACCTGAAGGCTCAGCTGCCTCCTGTAATTTATTCCTCTTTTCTGGTCACAGCACCTTGGCTCATAAGAGGTAGATGTGTTGGACTTGAGGATAAAGAGGAGCCAAGAGATTTTAAAAAATTATTTCCCTAGAGATGTCTATTCTCTGAAAAGATTTCTTTAGTTTAACTAGTTTCCATTTTCATAGAATTACCAGCTCAAAATTATAGACATTTTTAAATTTACATACCTATTTATCTATCTATCTGTTCATTCACTCATTTGTTAAAAATGTTTATTCTCCCTCATTTGCTAGTTTTGAATATTTTTCAATTCAGGCTTTGCAAAATAAAGGAAAGAAAAAGTTCTAGGAATAGCAAGTGAAGTTTTAACATTTACAGCTGGCAGAGCAGGTTTAAGAATAATCTAACTTTGTGGATGACTACAAAGAGTGTTAATTAAGTAGCAGGTGTTTTATCACCTATGTATATTTGAAAAAAAAATGCAACACAGATGTAGAGAACTTAAGTACATCTATAGTTTGTATAACAAAACTCTATATTCTTTGGGTCCCATCTGCCACACTAACCTCAAACCACACTTAGTGCCAGCCAATTAACACCTTGATTAAGCTATAGACCGCCTGCAGCTTCAGCAATGCAATGAATTCACTAACTTTTATATAAAAACTCACTGTGATACCTAGATTAAAACAGCCTAGCAAAAGGGAAAAAAATCTTACTTTAGCCTTAGCATGTTCTCACACACACACACACACACACACATCAACACACACACATACACACATATATACACATATAAAAGCATGCACATTAGTTGTCTCATCTCTGCTTCTGTCTTCATTTCTTCATGAAATACTTGGTTGAAATCCCTCTAGGCTCATAAATCTACAAACTGCAAGTAGGAAAAACCATAATCTTATTCCCTCAACTCAGATTTGAAAACATGCCAGGCAGGTACTCTGACTTGCTTAACTAGGTCACATGCTGTTCTGAACAGGATTGGGTACCCTGGCTGACTCAGTTTAGGTTAGTTGCCTAGTCCTGTGGCCACAGTAACAGGGACCATCTGGGAGGAGCAGATGACTAAAATTTATTTTGGTTAGAAAAATACCCTAATTGAATGATGTAAGATAAATTGATGCATGTGCATATTGTTAGATGTTCAATGTAAATTCTCTGTCTTCACTTTATTTTAAAAATAAAATCTGCATTGCTTGCTTATAAATTGTAAAATAGATTTTGTTTTTCTACTAGGAAAAAACAGTGATTGCCCATCAGAGTAAACTAAGATATCAGTTAAAATATTTTTAAGGAGAAACTCAGTGACCTTTTGAATAGTGAGTTTCATGGCGTCTTATCTAGTAGCAACTTGCAGGATTGATTGGAAGGAAGAGAACTAGAAAAATTAGAGACTTACAATCATGCAGATTTAATGTTATAATGGGAGGAGACTTAGAGTAGATGCATAGGCCTGTGTTTCTAGAGGAAGGTTCACAGCGAGGGAGTAGGTGGGTGATGACTAGTCTATTCATTCTGCCTCAGTGGTTGCAATAATTACAGATAAAACTTTTACTCAACTGATCATGAAAAATCATGCCCCTTTATGATTAAAAAAAAAATCAAGCAGAATGCTGGAAGAAAGGAATTGCAAGAACAGCAAAATTAAACTAGAGTAAAAATAGATTTGATTTTGCACAGCGCATTTTATTGAGAAGCTCATTGCAAAGTTCATCATTCAGGACTACAAGAAGAGATTCATCCAGTTATTCAGGACTTAACATCAGGATGCATTCTTAATAAAAGGGCCCAGTGACTATTATGACCTTAAGTATTATCATTTCATACCTAGATCCTTCTATAAAAAAGAAAAGGAAGTTCCTGAATTTATTATATTCTACTTTTAAGAGGGTCGATTTTGTGTCTGATCCTGTTGCTTGAAGTCTGTAGGGTAGGCAGTCAGGAAAAGAAAAAAAAAATAGATATAAAGTGAAAGAGAACAAAGACAAGCTAAAACCCACAAGTGCGAGCTAGAGTCCATGAGGACAGACTGGAGCATGTGCCAGTTCTCATTCCCCAGCCTTGATGATATGGGTATCTTACAGGAGAAACAGGTACTTCCTTCTTGGAGGTAAGCACAAAACTTGGGAAAGTGCAGGAAGATCCAGGGGGAAGGAGGAGAAGTCGGAGGTCCAGCTGCACTTACACCAATTGCTTGAGCCAGCAGATATATGACAACATGTGTGAGCTAAAAAAGTATACCTCTTGACTCGGACCCAACCTCCTTTAGGGCATGAGAAACAATATGGCTGCTGCTTCACCTCTTTCCTCTAAATCACACGGAAAAATGTCTCTTATGACCCACCCTAATCTGAAACACACAGGAAAGGGAATTCAAGGAAATGTAGTTTAGCCTAGTGAATCTGTTCTATATCAAACAAAATAACTGGCAGATATTGTTTAAAATTAAATTTAAATAAGACCTTTTCCATGCCAGTCTGAACTTTGTTTCTTCAGATCTTGACATCACTGAAATGTAATTATTCTCCAATTCTTCATAACTTCACTGAAATTTTCATGTACTTGACATCATAGAATTTTTTCTTTTCAAGTCTTTAAAATATTTCAGTGCCCTATGTAGTTCCTTTTTATTTTTATCAGGGCTAAAGCAAAGCTTGTGAAGCTTATGTTTTCCATTTCTATATTATGTTTTCTTCATGCTAATAAATTAATTGATTCTAATAATAAGTACAAGTTTACCGCTGAGTCTATTATATAGCTGGTTGGATTTGTAAACATACACAAGTCAATATTTTTTAAAACAACACTATAATTCTTATGATAATGAGTTTTCTTTAAAAGATGCAAACTCCATTGTCATACTTCAAAAATTCAAATATCAGTTTAGCTGCTTACAAGTGGTTGCCTTGATGAGGTTATTTAAACTCTCTTTTACTCAGCTCCTTTGTAAAACAGGAGATACAATCATATCCACTTTATAGGGGGTTAAATGAGATAATATATGTAATCTTAGCACAGTGCTTATTTCATAATAAGTGCTCATTTACCATTAACTGGATTGTTATTTTACAGTGATATTGTGAATTCGCCTATGTACATGATAGCTTTTAAATATATTTTCCAATAAATGGAAAATAACAACAATTTGAAGCAGATTACAAAAATTGCCCTTTTCAATGTTTCTGACTTCATGCAAGTGTTGGATGCTTCTAGCAACTTTCAAAGTCCTTTCAGCAGCATGTTTCCGTATAGTTATTAGTTTCAGGGTCCTGAAATCTCTTCTTTGGAAAAATCTTTACAGAAAGGAAGATAATGATCATAGAAATTTTGTGATCTTAAATCTCCTCTTAAAATCAAAGTTCCCCGTGTAAATGGCTTAGATGACAATCTAATTAGATCATAATCTAGTCTTTGTAAAGAGAATCTTTGTAATCATATGAACTCTTTAAATATTTTAGAAGGAGAAATTAACAGAGAAAGAGTAGAGGCTTTAGTATTGCACTGATGAAGATCAGAAATGTGTATTTTCATCTGGAATTTTTCCTATGATTTTTTTAAAAGAAAAATATGAGGAAAATATGGTATACCATGTGAATTAGCTATTTGAAATCCATTAATTCCTTTCTCCTTTATCTTTTATTGCTTTACAGTGAGGAAAGCTTAAATTATTGACTTTCTAGGATTCTTTACTTTCAGGGTTCCTTATGCAACATGATACTGGTCATGAGAAGGGGTTTCCTTCTTGGTTAAAAAGGCTCCAATTCACCAGGAGAAAATTTTGTGTTTTCTTCTTCTCCCGATATAAAATCTTATAACACTGCTTCTTCTCCAGTCTCATCTTAAGCCCTCTCCTCTCCCTGACCTACATGCTGCTACTTTCACTTGCTCATGATATGCCCAGGACTCAGAACACACTCCTCAGTAATCCCCCTCTTTTGGTATCGATTTACTAGTTTCTTCTGCATGAAGCAGACCCTCTTCTTTACCAACTCCTCCAGACTCCTTCTTTCTTGTATTTCAATATAGCCCTCGTCACAATTTTATGTATGTGATGAAATATCTGGCTACAAGTCACAAGCAGTGGGAACATCTGTCTTATTTATCCCTATACCATAAAAAACCAGCATTTAATGAGCCTGGCATTGTGGGACAAACAGTGTTCAAACCACTGTACATTTACTAACTTAAGCTATGTTCATTGCAGTATCTCATTTTACAGATGGGGCAGCTGAGGTAATGAAAAGTTAAGTAGTAGTTGGGTGGCAGACTTGGTTCAAATGCAAGTATCTTGCTCCAGAGCCTCTGTGTGCTTAAGCACAATGGTCTACTACCTCTCTTGAAATGTATTAAGGAGTGGAGAGAGTTGGACTGTTTTGTATGAAAAATAACACTAAGAGCCACTCTGTTGTGTAATTAGAGCAAGTTTTAAATGTTTATTTTTTTTCTATACTGTATTTATGCATTTTTCAATATAACTAATGTCTAAATACATATTGATTTTACAAGTTTCCTTTGCTATATCTCCTTGTTATCTTATGTTTGAAAGCAGTTCTAAGTATTAAGGTATATGAGAAACACTACAGAAACCTTTAGAAAGTATATATATTTTCAGGCCTTTCTCCCAGATATTTTATGATTACTAAGATTTTAAGAATACTGATTTAACAATATTAAAGTAGGGGCCTAGTAATCCTAAAAAAAAAAAAAAAAAAAGGAATCCCACTGACTAACTTATAGAGGGGTCCAGTGATAAACATTTAGGTAAGAAATATTGCATTAATGAGAATTATAAAGGTAAAACAGATTTTGTGTCCAAAAATTCTGTAACTGCAAAGTTAAAATTCACATATTCAAAATTTTAAAATATAGAATCCTCTTTTAAAATATCCCAGTGGCTAAAGTTATTATTTTTAGTTTTAAATTCCCTTTGGATGATATAACTAATGAAAGCTCCTAGGAAGTGATTTTTGATTCACAAAACAACTTGCTGGGCTTTGTAAATACAGTTAAGCACAATAAACAATATCATCTCAAAATGAGGCAGGTGGAATTTTTTCTATTCCAATAACAATATGTTGCCATTTGTTCTTTATCCATTATCGAATTATTGCACTTATTGAAGTACTGTTGATTGTAAACTCTATAAATAAGCAAAATTAAACAAAACTAACCATTTCTTGCTGTTTATTTATGTTTATGTCTGTAATCGTTCATGTACATAGTATATATTCATGTATGTACTTATGTACGTGTGTATATATTTAAGTGGTGTTGGTTCATAATGATGATAGGTCTCTGGTTGATTGTGTTTGTGTAATATTACACCCCACTTTTTATTTTAAATATATGTTTGGCATGCATAAAGATTACCTAATTATGAAAATAAAGTTGGGCAGTCTTTGCGGAATATGTTCTGAAAGACTTTAAATCAACATTTCCCTTGGTTCTCAATGACATTATAGATTGCTTTGCCATCAAAGAGATTTTTTTTCAAATTGCGTAAAAACTAAAAAGAAATATATATATAATAGTTCATATATTATATAATATATAAATATATAACTATATTCTAATAATTATTGAAATGCACATATTTTAATTAGATCAACATTTAATTTGATAATCAGATTGTATCCAAGTATTTGTTTTTCTCTAGAATAAATATAATTCTAGAAATAAACTCATTATACTTCTCTATCATATCTCAACTTAGTCTCAATTTGAAATAGGTGGATCAATATTCATATCTATATTTATATGTGAAAATAGGATATTCTGATTTCTTTCTTTTGATTTTAAAAACAATGGATTTTGAAGAGCTAATGCCTAATGTAGGCTTAACGTTATACTGCCACTTTAATTCAAAAATACCCTTCATCACTCTATTTTGTCTTTTGTTTAAAAGATCATTTTAAAAAGCAGTGACATTTTAATGACAGTGTAATTATTTTTTTCCAGAAGGATAATGCTAATTAAAATATTTTAGTTCATGGGAAAAAAAATTCAGTGGTCAGTGAACAAAATATAGACAATAATTCCTGAATTAATCCACATCATAATTACACAGGAGAACTCGGTTTCCATATGAGGATATGTACCATCATTTCTCTTTCTCCTCAAAGATGGTGATATTGTTATACCAATATAATGGTTATGATTCTTATGTATTACTCTGGGTTATTTGCCCAGGGTTATTTGTGGGTATATATATAAATATGTGTGTATATAAAATTATTTTTTTCTTAGCAACCATTTCAGTCTGTAACTTGTAATAACAATAAACTTTATTAAAAGCCTCCCAGGAGAGACACTATTCTAGGTGCTAAAGTTCAATGGTATGCAAGTCACATAGTCTATTTACTCATTGACTTTGCAGAATTGGTGGAAGGTGGATAGGAACACAGGCACTAATCATTATAAGATTAAATCTAGAGCTGAGATCTGATGTATGAGGAGCAGTTAACAATTTATAAGAACAGAGAGGAGATTACTATCTCCCCAAACTAAAGGATTAGTCTATGAAGGACCTGAAAGACTCTGTGGAAGGTGAGCACAAACAGTTCTAGGAACTGAAATAAAGCCAGTATGGAAAAGAGTAAAAGACCAAGAGGGAAAGGGATGGAGATGAAGCTAGAGTGATTGGCAGAGGCCACATTAGCGTAGTTTCAAATACACTATACTAAAGATTTGGGTAGCTATCTCGCAAACAAAAGAAAGGCAGTAAATGTTAGCACAATTAAAATCTTTTCAGTATCTAATACGAATTTAACTGCTGCAGATATATTTGAACTGTGAAGACAATACTTAGGCAAATTAATTAATTATTTATATGTTTTTTTCATGGCATTTACTAATATTCCTTTTTTTAAGGATCTTATAGTTTAGTTGGGTTAACAATATACAATAACATTATTTAATAACTGAATAAATTATAAGAAATATTATAAATTAATATCAGATAAGTGCGACAGGTTATGAGTTGCTGAGTTCTCTCAAGAGAGTTTGGAAATGAAGACTAAAATAATAGAATTGAGTATTCCAAGGTTGCCCAACCTATGTTATAGATAGGTTCAAAAATGAATAAGGATGCTTCTGGGAAGATGATGGGATAGGAAGCACCAGGAATCTGTCTCCCCAACTAGAGAACAATTACGTTGATAGAAACTGTCTGATGTAACTATTTGGGAACTCTAGAGTCTGTTGAAGACTTGCTATTTCCAGGGGAAGGCTTGGAAGATAAATCGTAGCAAATTTTGGTTAATTTCAGCTCTGCATAATAGCAGCTACCCATGCCAACTCCCCAGCTCCACTGCAGAGAGTTATGCGTAAATTATCTTTATAATAGAGTAAAGCATAGTTTCAATTGAGGTGTATAAGAATGTATAAAAATTTTGTTAATATGGTAGCATTCAGCAATCTATGCTTTTCAAACAGTTTAAAGGTGAGTAATCGTTAAGGATAGTAACCAAATAAGGTCAATTAAATTGATGTGTTTCATATGTAAAATTAGCTAACGTTTTAAAAATGAGATTAAGGCTTTAAAAAAATCATTTCAAACCTAGTAAAGTGGTTGCTCTCAAACACACTTAGGTATATTGTGATTGTTAAAGCTTTTATGGAAAGCAATTTGATAATGTATGTACCAAGGATCATAAAAAATATCCATTCCATTTGACCCAGTAATTACATTCTGACAGTATTTCACAAGAAACATTAAAACATTCCTATGATTTATTAATGAAAATGTTTTATGAATTATTTTTATTTCTTAAATAAAATGTAACAACAACCTAAATATCTAAAATTACAGAGTTGGTTAAGAGAATAATGGCTCATATGTTTGATGTTTTGTTATTCAAGCCATAAAAACTGTGTACTAGGACTTAAATGAAAAAAAAAATGTTCATGATGTTATGTTAACTGAAGAAAGTAGGAAATTAAACTATGTGTGGTATGCATAATGTATCAGCTTTTTATTGCCACTATAAAAATTACCTCAAATTTAGTAGCTTAAAACAACACAAACTTATTTTCTTATATTTTTAGAATCAGATGTCTAAAATAATCTTGGTGGGATAATAAAATTGAGATGTCGGCAGGATCGTTTTTTTCTAGAGGCTCTGAACGACAGTGTGTGTCCTTGCCTTACAGCTTTTAGAGGCTGTCCGCATTCCTTCGCTCCTATCCCCTCATCGTATAGCCTTTTCTCCCCCTGCTTCCGTGATCACATCCTCTGTCACTGACTCGTCAGCCTCATTTTTATAGGACCTTGTGATTACATTGGACTCATCCAGAAAATTCAGGATTATCTCTTTATCTCAAGAGTCTTATTTAATCACATTTGAAAGTTGCTTTTGCCATGTATGGTAATATACTTATACATTCTGGGAATTAGGATGTAGACCTCTTTGGGCAATTTAATTCTGCCCACCACACATAGGATGACCATATAATTTAAACCAGGGTACTGGAGAGTGGAAGAGGACACTATTAATAATTACTTCAGGACAACAGAGTTAAAGGAGAGCTGTTCTTTAAAACCCTAGATAAGTGATCACCTAATTATATAACTAGAGTGATAAGAAATGACAGGCTGTCAGATATATTGGGAAAATTTAATTTTTCTCCATTTTCTTATAGTTCTGGAATATCACCATTGTGTATCTAAATATGGACCTTTTTGTTTATTATACTCCAAGGATTTGGGGCTTTATTATCAAGATAAAGATTTTTCTTAGATATAGAAAATTTCCTTCTATTATTACTCTTTTATTTCTAATATATTTTTTTCTCTTTCCTCGTTTTGGAATTCTCTTTATAAATATTCTGACCTTTTTGAGAATGCGCGCCATGTCTTTTAAATTCTTTCATAATTTCTATTTCTGTCATTTTGAAATTCTGAGATTTATTCTGTTTTATCTCTCTATTTGCAAATTTAGTTGACTGCCATCTGGATCTGCGGACTCTGATTTTTAAGGATCTGACATATTTCGTATGGTATCCTCTGCCCTGGCTCTTCTTTCAATATTTCAGTTATTTCCCTTTCAGCTTTCTAAAATTTATAAAAATATCAGATTCCCTAATAATACTCTTTTCTGTTTTTAATACTGATATGGATTAATTCATTAAACCTTTCTACTGTAATTTAAATGTCATTTGAGGAGCATATGCTATATTTCCATTGGCTTCTAATTTGAAGCTAAATTATGGCTGCATATCGTTTCACTGTATGAGGAGCTTGTAGTTAATTTATCCATACTCTTATTATAAGTTGCTTCTACTTTCTTAGCTTTTATGAACTATTCCATGATTAATATACATATACAGATATTTGGGGGGCACATCAGTGGTTATGTCCCTATATTAAAGATCAAGGAGATATTGACTTTAGGCCTTTCTTTTCCAGAAGTAATGTGCATTTTAAGTTTCTATAAACTTGGTATAATCAATTCTCCTTATCTGAGGTAGTTATGTCCTATAAAATTGCTGTGAATACTGCTTTAGTGATTGCTGAACCATTGTTCTTAGGGGAAATACAGGATTGTTTTCCTGACAGCCTCTGGTCACATTTTCATCAACCAATCGACACATATCTTGTTTATGTATATTCCTGTTTAAAGATATCTTACATAATATATAGTGTTGATTCATTACAATGGAACTCACCATCAGCAGCGCTGTGACTCATGTCTGAACAAAGATTCTTAACACACTTATTTTCTTTGTAAGGCACAACACACACTTGCACTCGGGAACATGAGCTAGTACTTCAACACCAGGCCCGGGGGCTGAAATTGAACCATTTAAAAAGGAGAAATCACCAACAAAAAGCAAAACAATGCAAAAAGTACGGCTCTAAAAAGACCAGGGAAAGAACACTGTTCACAGTTTTAAAACTGAATCAGAAGACACAGCACCGCCTTGTGGCTCTGCAGCTCTGAATGTGTGGAGCAGGTGACTAATTTTTTGCTGCTCTGATAATGTCCATGAATAACCATGAAAACATAGAGACTGTTGATTTGGAGGTTACAAAATAATTTTAGTGAGTATGCAAATTTGCAAATATAGAATCGCTAATAATAAGGATACACTATGCTTCTTTCTACATATTTCATATGACAAATTTACTTGACAAAATAAAAATAAATCTCGAATACCTAGTTCACCGCCCTCCTGCCCAGGAAGTAGACTACTTTATCTCAAGTTTACTTTTGCTATGTTCATCAATAATTGAATTTCCCTTTCCTGGTCAATCCTATAAAATTTGGAGTTAATACAATGCTATCTTTACCATGTATATAATAAAATTGCCATGTAATAATTTCTTCCCAGTAGGCGTATTTAGTTATATACAAAACCTTTTCTACCTCTTTTATAAGTAATTATAATGTTACTGGTTGATGAGTGCTTTCTACATTTTCATACACACACACA